>NW_027272323.1:0-178850 GCF_040938485.1 Diadema antillarum | reverse complement strand
GCTTTGATTTGTGAAGAAACAAAGTATGTTACATTTTATTATATATCCCTCTTCCTCTTTTAATTTACCTTTCCCCCGCTCGGTTCCCATAAATTGATTTAGACTCTGCACACTATGGGGACCACGTTTAGTGCGCATCAGATCGTTCTATATCAATCCTAAAATTGCAAAAACTCCGCCGTATGGGAGCCGGGGCTACACCCCTCCCATCCCCTCCCCCTGACAACTTTCATGCATATTTGGGGAGGCCGGTCTACTCAGTGGTGTCGCACACGCAGAACAAGAGCTGAGATACCGCGATTTAGTCATTCAATTATCTGTGAACATTTCTTTTACTTACTTTTCTTGATTGGAAAAAAAGAAAAAACAAAATCTCACCCAAAGTGTGCACCAGATCGCTGAATTTCATGTCTGGAAATGAAAATCTTCTTCGTGCGGGAGGGGCGACCCTCTCCCCTCTGACACCTTCCCCCGCCCGCTCATACAGTCTCTCCATCACTCCCTCGCACAGATATTTCAACTCAAAGTCCCCCTCCCCAAACGTGAAGACGGATCGACGCCCTGCCCATCCCATGCCATTCTCTCTCTCGGTCGCTCCGCTCTCTCGCGCATGTTTTCCATGTATTGCCCCACCCACATCATCAAAACGTAACAATGCCCCTGGGGATGACTGCTTTGATTGACTTAATCAAAAAAATTGAGAAACACAATAGCTGTAAGGAAGTATCTACTACATATACATTATTACATACAAAGAAATGGATATCCTTTTATTACCATTTTATTGATTTCATTTGCGCATAATGCAGGGCGACGCTGCGTTTTTGAAAGGGGGGGGGGGGGTCAAAATATCGTCTGCCAAACAAAAAGAAAAGAGAAATAACAACAAAAAAAGTCTTCATAATTATTTCGAGGTGTGATTTTCAGCCGAAAGTCGGCTGATGAGCAAAAACAAAACAAAACAAAAACAAATAGAACAAAAAGTTTCCAAATTTGTGCCGCCACTTCCCTCACACTTTATATTTCATACAACAACAAAAAAAAAAAAAAAGAGGGGGGATGCAAACATTCGATCCCTGTAAAAAGGGGGAAGGGGGGAGGACAGCTCCTCCCCCACCAATTTCATGTCTGGAAATGCAAAATCTTCTTTGTGTGGGAGGGACGACCCTCTCCCCTCCTACACCCTCCCCCCGCTCATGCAGTCTCTCCATCACTCCCTCGCACAGATATTTCAACTCAAAGTCCCCCTCCCCAAACGTGATGAAGACGGATCGACGCCACTGCCCCTCCCATTCCATTCTCTCTCTCGGTCGCTCCGCTCTCTCGCGCATATTTTCCATGTATATTGCCCCACCCCACATCATTAAAACGCAACGATGCCCCTGGGTATGACTGCTTTAATTGACTTAAATCAAGAAAATTGAGAAAAACAATAGTTGTAAGGAAGTATCTACTACATGTACCTAATTATTACATACAAAGAAATGGATATCCTTATTACCATTTTATTGATTTCATTTGCGCATAATGTAGGGCGACGCTGCGTTTTTGAAAGGGGGGTCAAAATATCGTCTGTCAAGCAAAAAGAAAAGAAAAATAACAACAAAAAAGTCTTCATAATCATTTTGAGGTGTGATTTTCCGCCGATAAAAGTCGGCTGACAAGCAAAAACAGAACAAAAACAAACATAAAGAACAAAAAGTTTTCACAATTTTGCCGCCACTTCCCTGACACTTTATATTTCATACAAAAAGTGGGGGATGCAAACATTCGATCCCTGTAAAAAAAAGGGGGGAGGGGGGAGGAACCCAGCTCCTTCCCCACCGCCCCCCCCCCCCCCCCCCCCCCCCCTCCGTGGCCCCACCCGGCCTGGCCCACGGTTGCGCCGGTCACGTCCGGTTATGGGCTTGTAATCGTGATTATGTGATGGTGACCATCGCCGATCATCCCCCACTCCTCGGTACGGATTTACGCCGTTGGCTTATTCTAGACTTGGGCTCTGCGCGGTGGTTGGATGTTTGTTTGTTTGTTTGTATAAATTACATGTTTACGTGTTGTGGGTCTCTTTGTCAGCTGGGATCGAGAAGTCCATTCAGGCGTAAAAAAAAAAAACAACAACAACAACAGCAACAAAACCTCTCTCGAGCTGGTGCTGACACTGCTGTGGTGGTACACGGTCGCTTTGCGCCAATCGATCGAGCTCTGGGCCGCTGATCAAAGAGCCCGCAACAGACACCTTGCCCTGCGTGGCCCCGAGGCTGGTCAGTCGAAGGCCCCATCGGGCATCCTAGCTGCCTAGCAAGGACATCACATCGCAAGATCAGCAGACCGTACGTGCAGCGGGCGGCATTTTTAACGGCTCCGATGATCCACCGCTCCGGACCGATCCGCCGTTTGAGCACGGCCTCTCGGCCTCGCGCACTGTATACGGCCGCGCGTCGCGGATTTGAACCACAGAACGTGTGATTTGAACACACGAAGGAAGACCAAACCGATGCTGCATCATGCACAAGCTCCCTGTTTTGTGTGATGGATAACCTATAGCAGGTAAAGAAAATCGATGTTTCAAATATTAGTACTTAGTATATGTAGACAGGTTTATGTAATTTTACTTCAAATAGCATTTAGATTTGAGTTTTGACAGGCTCGAACCATGAACTAGAGCTAGAAAGGTGGTAGTCTGATTCACCAAGTCAGTACTTCAGTCCCGCGTGTTCAAATACGTGTTATTGAAATACTGTGTAACGTTAGTTTACATCTACTAGACCCACCTAGGTCTAGTAACCTGGTTAGACCTAACGTTCAATTCGAAGACGTTTCAGTGCAAAAATATCGCCGTCGAACTTGAGTGTCCTCTTTTCGGCAATTGTGCACTTTACGGCCCTATATTATCGGTGCGAGATTTTACCCTAATCGAGCAGTGTGTGCGAATTCGAGTATGCCCCAGTCACATGATTTATAGATCCTAAACACGGATGCTCAAGGATCTACACGGTGATCCGGGGAGATCCGGGAAGATCCGGGATTTTGGTATGACTGTACACATGGTATCAACACGGCACCTACACGGATAAGGCCGGAAGAGCGCGGCGTCTACACGGACAAACGCGGCGTCTACACGGACAAACATGGCATCTACACGGATCAACACGGCAGCTACACTGATCAACACGGCAGCTGCACGGACCACCTCGGATTGCTCTGCCAACACGGCAATCCCCGGATGACGCCGGATGTTTTTGACCTCCAAAAGTTGCCGTGTTGGCCTCCCGGCGTCAATACGGATCTCTCCACGGATCAGATCCGGGGTGATCCGGGATGTCTATGTGACTGGGGCAGCCGGCAGTACCTATCAGGCACCGCGGGTCGACAGCGGGTCTTCCGGCACTGCACTCAGCTGTACTGTGTACATATACCGTACATCATGTGTGTGAGATTTTGCGTTGGGATGCAGTGTATGTGAATGTGTCAACGTGCATGTGAGTGATGAAAGTTCTTACGGTACGCCACATGGTTGCTCTAATGCCCTTCCCTGCGCGGCGCGGCATGATCAAGGGCGAGCATACCCTAGTGGCAGTAGTGCATTGGCACGCAACGAAACGCAACGAGTGGTAAACTTTCGTGCTTCAATCATGATTTTTAAATGAACGAATTTTGTGTTAAATCTTAAGCAGGGAATCACTAATTAACCTATTGCGGAGGACATATGTCCGCTCGCGGCCCTGGCGAAATTATTCTGTGAAATGATAATAAAAAACCCTGAAATCTATCCCGATTGGTCAGACTGTAAGCATTTATTTCCTCTACACAGTTATGTTTTAACGAAGCCGACCAGGCACCATGCGAAGTGTATATATATGCTCTACCGATTTACGGGCAGCCACTACATGGACACACACACACACACACACAGGCCTCAACCGCGTGGTTGGTTTGCGCGATTTGTGATGGGGTCGGATCGGGAAGGATGAAGAGGCGTGAAAATATTCAAGGAACTGTTGTGGCGAGCTGGCGCAAGCTAGGATGTTCAAAAATGGAATCTATTGTATCACAGAATACTGCCAACTTTCTCACACTTTGTGCCATGATCATGGCAATTTTCTGAGATGCAACACATGTAAAGCTCGGTAATCCTGCAGCGGAGAGCAAAAGCACGCGAAATCGCGATGGCACAGTGTTCGATGTGTCAGCTAGCGCAGTGAGTGAGCAGGGGCTTTTAGTGACCTTTATCACTTGTCAAACGGCGTTCCATACAGCGAGAGAAGCTCACCAGCTGCTTAGTGCGGGGTGGTTCATGGGATATCACCTTGGCACACGGCGAATGAGGTACCGATAATAAAATATATTATAGGCCATAAAGTGCACAATTGCCCTCTTTTCAGCTCTCCGCGGTACCGCTCCTTTTTTAGATCGACCGCTATTTTTGTTTTGACAATGCACACAAACCGAGTTGTATTGAACACTGTGTTGTACGAAGCTTTTTAGAAAATGCATTGACATTACATTACGATTTGGTTAAAATATCAATTGGAAATTTTGTCTTTGATTTAAACCATTAATGAACAGTGAATTTTCATTTTCCCCACACATCCTCATCAACAGTCAAAGCCAATACATTTTTATGTGCTCTGCGCGTGCAGTGCGTACTAAGCGTTACTGTGCGCCCAAAACTAGTTGTCGGTTTCATAAAGGGTGGTCGATGTGTAGTAGAGTTACCATACACATTTCTTTCTGCGGCTCTCACCTCTCCACTCATGAGTCAGCCCCATGAAAGTGAAGTCTGACATAATTTTACAAATATTCGTAGAGAGAAAAATAAAATCAGAACTAACCTGATCTTCTGCATATTTTTATATTTCCAAATTACTATTCCAGTACTGAGAGATAGAGTAGGTGGGTACTTGAAATTTGTCAGCAAACTAGTCACTTTGTAGGTACGGTATTACGGAAAACGGGTTCACTTTCTTTGTGAATTCCGCCACCCACCAGCCTTTGGGCACCTTTCCTGCAAGCATTCCAATGCATCCAGCGCAGACAGCGCGCAAGCCATGCAAGCTATGGGATTTTCAGAGCAAGCTTGCACATACACGGGAGGCGATTTCTGTACACAGCATTTTTTATTGCATGGCTTGTACACTGTCTAATGCCAATCTCTGTATGAAATGAGCCTCAGAGCCAGTAGAGCTGCCCAATTTTATTTTTCTGGTGTGAGACTCTTGCCTTTTTCCCCTCTTGTGGCTAAGAAGTCTGTATAGTCATGGATAATATTGACATCACATTTCACAACTTACCGAAAATGAAGATTATACGCGTATGCAGCATGTGCGAACGGTACAACTGATAATCGGGAGTTCACGCGATCGGGAATGCAATTTTAAAGGTCACGCTGTCAACCGTGCTGCTAAAAAGGCGCACGCACGCAGTAGATCGCTGCACTTCCAGCCACGCACGTGCACGCATAGTTTGCATTTGCTGAGTGGTCAACGTGCCATTTTGAATTCTGCAACAATGAACCCCGACGTAGCGACAGTCGGGGATTGCGCTAGAGAGTGTCATTTTTTTTTTCAATGGACTTATCGTGAGGGCTCTCTATGGACTTAAGTACTTTCTGTAAGATAAGCATGCACTTTACGTGAGAAAGGTACAAACGTCTATAAGTAATGTATAAATTGTTATAAGTTTTGTAGTGTGTTGTGGTTCCCCACTTTGATGGCGAGGCCCCGTCTGTCTGACGCTGTGCTTTGCACAGCGTCTGGTCAGGCTAGGAGTAATGATGATGTGTGTCATTGTGGACCATCAAACTTACCTTTAAAAAAAAAAAAAAAAAATTGTTGGGATTCTGTCCCATACATCATGTTTCATGCACCTATTTTTACTTAGCCTATGCATAATGCAGGGTGCTATATAAGCACTTGCCTGGGGCAAGTGTAAATCAAATTTGGGCAAGTATTGGTAAATGCTTTCCCAAATTAGGCAAGCAAAAACTTTTGAAGTCTCCTTTTTTTTTCACTTATTCCCCCAAACAAACCCACATAGCCAACCATACAGAAGCCCAAAGATAATGGCTGTTTTGTGCTGCAACCTGCAACAAACTTTATAATTCATTTCAGCAACTTTCAAACACTTAACTGAAGAAGCCCCAGTGCAATGCGACGGCAACACTTGATCAGACCAAGTTTGTAACTCCATTGTGATTAGGCATGCAAATCAATGTGTGCTGTTTATTCAAATGATTGTGTTTTATTAAGCCCTTGACTAACACATGATTTTTATGCCTCCGCCACGAAGTGTCGCCGGAGGCATTATGTTTTCGGGTTGTCCGTCCGTAATCAATTTTGTGGACAGCGTATCTAAAAAACTGTGAGAGGTATCCTAATGAAACTTGGCATGTATATGTATGAGTGGGTGAAGTTGTGCCTATCAACTTTTGGGTGCACACGCTCGAGGTCAAAGGTCAAAAGGTCAAGGTCAAATGCTCAGAATTATACTATTTCCCCTATATCTCTGCAATGCCTGAAGGTATTTTCTTGAAACTTGGTGTGTACATGAACTATCAAATAAAGATTCCCCAGAGAGAGTTTTGGGTCATGAGGTCAAAGGTCAAGGGTCAAAGGTCAAGTGAAAATGTTAAAATTTCACTTTTTTCTCCATATCTCACAGATATTTCAAGGTATCTTCATGGAACTTAGTATATATACATGCACTGACTGGCAGTGATCAATTTAGGGGTCATGGGTCAAAGGTCATGGGTCAAAGGTCAAGGTCCACTCATCAAAATGCCATTATTTCCCTCTTATCTATGCAATGCCAGCAGGATTTTTTTCTTGAAACTTAGTGTATGCATTTATTACCCAATACAGATTCTCTGGGAAGTTTCTTGTCAAAAGTCAAAGGCCAAAAGGTCAAAGGTCAAGTGAAAGTGTTAAATTTCACTTCTGCTTTAAACTTATAAAAGGGTCAAAAGTTGGGTACAAATCCCCAGATACCTGCACTCTTATTAGACAGTATAGCCATTAATCCAAATAAACCTAGTTCAAGGAAAGCGAACATTCAATGCATGTGTGACAAACCTGTCATTTTAATATTTTGCCAGTTATGTGAAACTGTCATCACACATTGTCAAGACATTGTGCTTTAGACCTATTTGGAAAACCATGCATTATGGCGGAGGCATACCAGTCGCCATAGCGACATTTCTAGTCTTAACCCTTAAATTGTCAGTACCCGTGTACACCATTTCATTTTCCAGAACATTTTATATAACCCATTCATTGCCAGCTCTTTTGTGGACTCATCCGAATCACAGTACCCTTTCTATAACCCTTTAATTCTCAGTACCTCTGTACATGCTTTCATTTTCCAGAACAATTTCTATAACCCCGTCATTCTAAGATTTTTATAGCTCCATTTTCTTAACCCTTTAATTCTCTGTACCTCTGAACAGACTTTCATTTCCCAGAACAATTTCTATAACCCCTTCATTCTCAGATCTTTTATAGATCAATTCAAATTACAGTACCATTTTCTTAACCCTTTAATTCTCAGTATCTCTGAACACACTTTCATTTCCCAGAACAATTTCTATAACCCCTCCATTCTCAGATCTATAAAAGATCTGAGAATGACGGGGTTATAGAAATTGTTCTGGAAAATGAAAGCATGTACAGAGGTACTGAGAATTAAAGGGTTATAGAAAGGGTACTGTGATTTGGATGAGTCTACAAAAGAGCTGGCAATGAATGGGTTATAGAAATTGTTCTGGGAAATGAAATGGTGTACACAGGTACTGAGAAATAAAGGGTTAAGAAAATGGTACTGTAATTTGAATTGATCTATAAAAGATCTGAGAATGAAGGGGTTATAGAAATTGTTCTGGGAAATGAAACCGTGTTCAGAGGTACTGAGAATTAAAGGGTTAAGAAAATGGTACTGTAATTTGAATTGATCTATAAAAGATCTGAGAATGAAGGGGTTATAGAAATTGTTCTGGGAAATGAAAGTGTGTTCAGAGATACTGAGAATTAAAGGGTTAAGAAAATGGTACTGTAATTTGAATTGATCTATAAAAGATCTGAGAATGAAGGGGTTATAGAAATTGTTCTGGGTAATGAAAGTGTGTTCAGAGATACTGAGAATTAAAGGGTTAAGAAAATGGAGCTATAAAAATCTGAGAATGACAGGGTTATAGAAATTGTTCTGGAAAATGAAAGCATGTTCAGAGGTACAGAGAATTAAAGGGTTATAGAAAGGGTACTGTGATGTAGAGAGGTACAGAGAATTAAAGGGTTATAGAAAGGGTACTGTGATTCGGATGAGTCTACAACAGAGCTGGCAATGAATGGGTTATATAAAATGTTCTGGAAAATGAAATGGTGTACACAGGTACTGAGAATTTAAGGGTTAAGAAAATGGTACTGTAATTTGAATTGATCTGTAAAAGATCTGAGAATGAAGGGGTTATAGAAATTGTTCTGGGAAATGAAAGGGTGTTCAGAGGTACTGAGAATTAAAGGGTTAAGAAAATGGTACTGTAATTTGAATTGATCTATAAAAGATCTGAGAATGAAGGGGTTATAGAAATTGTTCTGGGTAATGAAAGTGTGTTCAGAGATACTGAGAATTAAAGGGTTAAGAAAATGGTACTGTAATTTGAATTGATCTATAAAAGATCTGAGAATGAAGGGGTTATAGAAATTGTTCTGGAAAATGAAAGCGTCTATAGAGGTACAGAGAATTAAAGGGTTAAGAAAATTGTACTGTAATTTCAATGGATCTATAATAGAGCTGAGAAAGGAGGACTAACTAGAAATTGTTCTGCAAAATGAAAGTGTGTACAGAGGTACTGAGAATGAAAGGGTTATAGAAAGGGTACTGTAATTTGGATGAGTCTACAAAAGAGCTGGGAATGAATGGGTTATATAAAATGTTTTGGAAAATGAAAGCGTGTACAGATGTACTGAGAATTAAAGGGTTAAGAAAATGGTACTGTAATTTGAATTGATCTGTAAAAGATCTGAGAATGAAGGGGTTATAGAAATTGTTCTGGGAAATGAAAGCGTGTTCAGAGGTACTGAGAAATAAAGGGTTAAGAAAATGGTACTGTAATTTGAATTGATCTATAAAAGATCTGAGAATGAAGGGGTTGTAGAAATTGTTCTGGGAAATGAAAGTGTGTTCAGAGGTACTGAGAATTAAAGGGTTAAGAAAATGGTACTGTAATTTGAATTGATCTATAAAAGATCTGAGAATGAAGGGGTTATAGAAATTGTTCTGGGAAATGAAAGTGTGTTCAGAGATACTGAGAATTAAAGGGTTAAGAAAATGGTACTGTAATTTGAATTGATCTATAAAAGATCTGAGAATAAAGGGGTTATAGAAATTGTTCTGGGAAATGAAAGTGTGTTCAGAGGTACAGAGAATTAAAGGGTTCAGAAAATAGAGCTATAAAAATCTGAGAATGACGGGGTTATAGAAATTGTTCTGGAAAATGAAAGCATGTACAGAGGTACTGAGAATTAAAGGGTTATAGAAAGGGTACTGTGATTCGGATGAGTCTACAAAAGAGCTGGGAATGAATGGGTTATAGAAATTGTTCTGGGAAATGAAATGGTGTACACAGGTACTGAGAAATAAAGGGTTAAGAAAATGGTACTGTAATTTGAATTGATCTATAAAAGATCTGAGAATGAAGGGGTTATAGAAATTGTTCTGGGGAAATGAAAGTGTGTTCAGAGGTACTGAGAATTAAAGGGTTAAGAAAATGGTACTGTAATTTGAATTGATCTATAAAAGATCTGAGAATGAAGGGGTTATAGAAATTGTTCTGGAAAATGAAAGCATGTACAGAGGTACTGAGAATTAAAGGGTTATAGAAAGGGTACTGTGATTCGGATGAGTCTACAAAAGAGCTGGCAATGAATGGGTTATAGAAATTGTTCTGGGAAATGAAATGGTGTACACAGGTACTGAGAATTAAAGGGTTAAGAAAATGGTACTGTAATTTGAATTGATCTATAAAAGATCTGAGAATGAAGGGGTTATAGAAATTGTTCTGGAAAATGAAAGCGTCTGTAGAGGTACAGAGAATTAAAGGGTTAAGAAAATGGAGCTATAAAAATCTGAGAATGACGGGGTTATAGAAATTGTTCTGGAAAATGAAAGCATGTACAGATGTACTGAGAATTAAAGGGTTAAGAAAATGGTACTGTAATTTGAATTGATCTGTAAAAGATCTGAGAATGAAGGGGTTATAGAAATTGTTCTGGGAAATGAAAGCGTGTTCAGAGGTACTGAGAAATAAAGGGTTAAGAAAATGGTACTGTAATTTCAATTGATCTATAAAAGATCTGAGAATGAAGGGGTTATAGAAATTGTTCTGGGAAATGAAAGTGTGTTCAGAGGTACTGAGAATTAAAGGGTTAAGAAAATGGTACTGTAATTTGAATTGATCTATAAAAGATCTGAGAATGAAGGGGTTATAGAAATTGTTCTGGGAAATGAAAGTGTGTTCAGAGATACTGAGATATTGAGAATTAAAGGGTTAAGAAAATGGTACTGTAATTTGAATTGATCTATAAAAGATCTGAGAATGAAGGGGTTATAGAAATTGTTCTGGAAAATGAAAGCGTCTATAGAGGTACAGAGAATTAAAGGGTTAAGAAAATGGAGCTATAAAAATCTGACAATGACGGGGTTATAGAAATTGTTCTGGAAAATGAAAGCATGTACAGAGGTACTGAGAATTAAAGGGTTATAGAAAGGGTACTGTGATTCGGATGAGTCTACAAAAGAGCTGGCAATGAATGGGTTATATAAAATGTTCTGGAAAATGAAATGGTGTACACAGGTACTGTAATTTGAATTGATCTGTAAAAGATCTGAGAATGAAGGGGTTATAGAAATTGTTCTGGGAAATCACAGTACCCTTTCTATAACCCTTTAATTCTCAGTACCTCTGTACATGCTTTCATTTTCCAGAACAATTTCTATAACCCTGTCATTCTCAGATTTTTATAGCTCCATTTTCTTAACCCTTTAATTCTCTGTACCTCTATAGACGCTTTCATTTTCCAGAACAATTTCTATAACCCCTTCATTCTCAGATCTTTTATAGATCAATTCAAATTACAGTACCATTTTCTTAACCCTTTAATTCTCAGTATCTCTGAACACACTTTCATTTCCCAGAACAATTTCTATAACCCCTTCATTCTCAGATCTTTTATAGATCAATTCAAATTACAGTACCATTTTCTTAACCCTTTAATTCTCAGTACCTCTGAACACACTTTCATTTCCCAGAACAATTTCTATAACCCCTTGATTCTCAGATCTTTTACAGATCAATTCAAATTACGGTACCATTTTCTTAACCCTTTATTTCTCAGTACCTGTGTACACCATTTCATTTCCCAGAACAATTTCTATAACCCATTCATTCCCAGCTCTTTTGTAGACTCATCCGAATCACAGTACCCTTTCTATAACCCTTTAATTCTCAGTACCTCTGAAAACGCTTTCATTTTGCAGAACAATTTCTATAACCCCTTCATTCTCAGATCTTTTATAGATCAATTCAAAATACAGTACCACTTTCATAACCCTTTAATTTTCAGTACCTCTGTACACGCTTTCATTTTCCAGAATATTTTATATAACCCATTCATTCCCAGCTTTTTGTAGACTCATCCGAATCACAGTACCCTTTCTATAACCCTTTAATTCTCAGTACCTCTGTACACGCTAATTTCCCAGAACAATTTCTATAACCCCTTCATTCTCAGATCTTTTACCGATCAATTCAAATTACAGTACCATTTTCTTAACCCTTTAATTCTCAGTATCTCTGAACACACTTTCATTTCCCAGAACAATTTCTATAACCCCTTCATTCTCAGATCTTTTATAGATCAATTCAAATTACAGTACCATTTTCTTAACCCTTTAATTCTCAGTACCTCTGAACACACTTTCATTTCCCAGAACAATTTCTATAACCCCTTGATTCTCAGATCTTTTACAGATCAATTCAAATTACGGTACCATTTTCTTAACCCTTTATTTCTCAGTACCTGTGTACACCATTTCATTTCCCAGAACAATTTCTATAACCCATTCATTCCCAGCTCTTTTGTAGACTCATCCGAATCACAGTACCCTTTCTATAACCCTTTAATTCTCAGTACCTCTGAAAACGCTTTCATTTTGCAGAACAATTTCTATAACCCCTTCATTCTCAGATCTTTTATAGATCAATTCAAAATACAGTACCACTTTCATAACCCTTTGATTCTCAGTACCTCTGTACACGCTTTCATTTTCCAGAATATTTTATATAACCCATTCATTCCCAGCTTTTTGTAGACTCATCCGAATCACAGTACCCTTTCTATAACCCTTTAATTCTCAGTACCTCTGTACACGCTAATTTCCCAGAACAATTTCTATAACCCCTTCATTCTCAGATCTTTTACCGATCAATTCAAATTACAGTACCATTTTCTTAACCCTTTAATTCTCAGTACCTCTGTACACGCTTTCATTTTCCAGAACATTTTATATAACCCATTCATTCTCAGCTCTTTTGTAGACTCATCCGAATCACAGTACCCTTTCTATAACCCTTTAATTCTCAGTACCTCTGTACATGCTTTCATTTTCCAGAACAATTTCTATAACCCCGTCATTCTCAGATTTTTATAGCTCCATTTTCTTAACCCTTTAATTCTCTGTACCTCTATAGACGCTTTCATTTTCCAGAACATTTTGTATAACCTCCAGAACAATTTCTATAACCCCGTCATTCTCAGATTTTTATAGCTCTATTTTCTTAGCCTTTTAATTCTCTGTACCTCTATAGAGACTTTCATTTTCCAGAACAATTTCTATAACCCCTTCATTCTCAGATCTTTTATAGATCAATTCAAATTACAGTACCATTTTCTTAACCCTTTAATTCTCAGTACCTCTGTACACGCTTTCATTTTCGAGAACATTTTATATAACCCATTCATTCCCAGCTCTTTTGTAGACTCATCCGAATCACAGTACCCTTTCTATAACCCTTTAATTCTCAGTACCTCTGTACATGCTTTCATTTTCCAGAACAATTTCTATAACCCCGTCATTCTCAGATTTTTATAGCTCCATTTTCTTAACCCTTTAATTCTCTGTACCTCTATAGACGCTTTCATTTTCCAGAACAATTTCTATAACCCCTTCATTCTCAGATCTTTTATAGATCAATTCAAATTACAGTACCATTTTCTTAACCCTTTAATTCTCTGTACCTCTATGGATGCTTTCATTTTCCAGAACAATTTCTATAACCCCTTCATTCTCAGATCTTTTATAGATCAATTCAAATTACAGTACCATTTTCTTAACCCTTTAATTCTCAGTATCTCTGAACACACTTTCATTTCCCAGAACAATTTCTATAACCCCGTCATTCTCAGATTTTTATAGCTCCATTTTCTTAACCCTTTAATTTTCTGTACCTCTAGAGACGCTTTCATTTTCCAGAACAATTTCTATAACCCCTTCATTCCCCGATCTTTTATAGATCAATTCAAATTACAGTACAATTTTCTTAACCCTTTAATTCTCAGTATCTCAGTATCTCTGAACACACTTTCATTTCCCAGAACAATTTCTATAACCCCTTCATTCTCAGATCTTTTATAGATCTATTCAAATTACAGTACCATTTTCTTAACCCTTTAATTCTCAGTATCTCAGTATCTCTGAACACACTTTCATTTCCCAGAACAATTTCTATAACCCCTTCATTCTCAGATCTTTTATAGATCAATTCAAATTACAGTACCATTTTCTCTGAACACACTTTCATTTCCCAGAACAATTTCTACAACCCCTTCATTCCCAGATCTTTTATAGATCAATTCAAATTACAGTACCATTTTCTTAACCCTTTAATTCTCAGTATCTCAGTATCTCTGAACACACTTTCATTTTCCAGAACAATTTCTATAACCCCTTCATTCTCAGATCATTTATAGATCAATTCAAATTACAGTACCATTTTCTTAACCCTTTAATTCTCAGTACATCTGTACACGCTTTCATTTTCCAAAACATTTTATATAACCCATTCATTCCCAGCTCTTTTGTAGACTCATCCAAATTACAGTACCCTTTCTATAACCCTTTCATTCTCAGTACCTCTGTACACACTTTCATTTTGCAGAACAATTTCTAGTTAGTCCTCCTTTCTCAGCTCTATTATAGATCCATTGAAATTACAGTACAATTTTCTTAACCCTTTAATTCTCTGTACCTCTTTCGGCGCTTTCATTTTCCAGAACAATTTCTATAACCCCTTCATTCTCAGATCTTTTATAGATCAATTCAAATTACAGTACAATTTTCTTAACCCTTTAATTCTCAGTACATCTTTAGACGCTTTCATTTTCCAGAACAATTTCTATAACCCCTTCATTCTCAGATCTTTTATAGATCAATTCAAATTACAGTACAATTTTCTTAACCCTTTAATTCTCAGTGTCTCTGAACACACTTTCATTTCCCAGAACAATTTCTATAACCCCTTCATTCTCAGATCTTTTATAGATCAATTCAAATTACAGTACCATTTTCTTAACCCTTTAATTCTCAGTACCGCTGTACACGCTTTCATTTTCCAGAACATTTTATATAACCCATTCATTCCCAGCTCTTTTGTAGACTCATCCGAATCACAGTACCCTTTCTATAACCCTTTAATTCTCAGTACCTCTGTACATGCTTTCATTTTCCAGAACAATTTCTATAACCCTGTCATTCTCAGATTTTTATAGCTCCATTTTCTTAACCCTTTAATTCTCTGTACCTCTATAGACGCTTTCATTTTCCAGAACAATTTCTATAACCCCTTCATTCTCAGATCTTTTATAGATCAATTCAAATTACAGTACCATTTTCTTAACCCTTTAATTCTCAGTATCTCTGAACACACTTTCATTTCCCAGAACAATTTCTATAACCCCGTCATTCTCAGATTTTTATAGCTCCATTTTCTTAACCCTTTAATTTTCTGTACCTCTAGAGACGCTTTCATTTTCCAGAACAATTTCTATAACCCCTTCATTCTCAGATCTTTTATAGATCAATTCAAATTACAGTACAATTTTCTTAACCCTTTAATTCTCAGTATCTCAGTATCTCTGAACACACTTTCATTTCCCAGAACAATTTCTATAACCCCTTCATTCTCAGATCTTTTATAGATCAATTCAAATTACAGTACCATTTTCTTAACCCTTTAATTCTCAGTATCTCAGTATCTCTGAACACACTTTCATTTCCCAGAACAATTTCTATAACCCCTTCATTCTCAGATCTTTTATAGATCAATTCAAATTACAGTACCATTTTCTCTGAACACACTTTCATTTCCCAGAACAATTTCTATAACCCCTTCATTCCCAGATCTTTTATAGATCAATTCAAATTACAGTACCATTTTCTTAACCCTTTAATTCTCAGTATCTCAGTATCTCTGAACACACTTTCATTTTCCAGAACAATTTCTATAACCCCTTCATTCTCAGATCATTTATAGATCAATTCAAATTACAGTACCATTTTCTTAACCCTTTAATTCTCAGTACATCTGTACACGCTTTCATTTTCCAAAACATTTTATATAACACATTCATTCCCAGCTCTTTTGTAGACTCATCCAAATTACAGTACCCTTTCTATAACCCTTTCATTCTCAGTACCTCTGTACACACTTTCATTTTGCAGAACAATTTCTAGTTAGTCCTCCTTTCTCAGCTCTATTATAGATCCATTGAAATTACAGTACAATTTTCTTAACCCTTTAATTCTCTGTACCTCTTTCGGCGCTTTCATTTTCCAGAACAATTTCTATAACCCCTTCATTCTCAGATCTTTTATAGATCAATTCAAATTACAGTACAATTTTCTTAACCCTTTAATTCTCTGTACCTCTTTAGACGCTTTCATTTTCCAGAACAATTTCTATAACCCCTTCATTCTCAGATCTTTTATAGATCAATTCAAATTACAGTACAATTTTCTTAACCCTTTAATTCTCAGTGTCTCTGAACACACTTTCATTTCCCAGAACAATTTCTATAACCCCTTCATTCTCAGATCTTTTATAGATCAATTCAAATTACAGTACCATTTTCTTAACCCTTTAATTCTCAGTACCTCTGTACACGCTTTCATTTTCCAGAATATTTTATATAACCCATTCATTCCCAGCTCTTTTGTAGACTCATCCGAATCACAGTACCCTTTCTATAACCCTTTAATTCTCAGTACCTCTGTACACGCTAATTTCCCAGAACAATTTCTATAACCCCTTCATTCTCAGATCTTTTACCGATCAATTCAAATTACAGTACCATTTTCTTAACCCTTTAATTCTCAGTACCTCTGTACACGCTTTCATTTTCCAGAACATTTTATATAACCCATTCATTCTCAGCTCTTTTGTAGACTCATCCGAATCACAGTACCCTTTCTATAACCCTTTAATTCTCAATACCTCTGTACATGCTTTCATTTTCCAGAACAATTTCTATAACCTCCAGAACAATTTCTATAACCCCGTCATTTTCAGATTTTTATAGCTCTATTTTCTTAACCCTTTAATTCTCTGTACCTCTATAGAGACTTTCATTTTCCAGAACAATTTCTATAACCCCTTCATTCTCAGATCTTTTAAAGATCAATTCAAATTACAGTACCATTTTCTTAACCCTTTAATTCTCAGTACCTCTATACACGCTTTCATTTCCCAGAACAATTTCTATAACCCCTTCATTCTCAGATCTTTTACAGATCAATTCAAATTACAGTACCATTTTCTTAACCCTTTAATTCTCAGTACCTCTGTACACGCTTTCATTTTCCAGAACATTTTATATAACCCATTCATTCCCAGCTCTTTTGTAGACTCATCCGAATCACAGTACCCTTTCTATAACCCTTTAATTCTCAGTACCTCTGTACATGCTTTCATTTTCCAGAACAATTTCTATAACCCCGTCATTCTCAGATTTTTATAGCTCCATTTTCTTAACCCTTTAATTCTCTGTACCTCTATAGACGCTTTCATTTTCCAGAACAATTTCTATAACCCCTTCATTCTCAGATCTTTTATAGATCAATTCAAATTACAGTACCATTTTCTTAACCCTTTAATTCTCAGTATCTCTGAACACACTTTCATTTTCCAGAACAATTTCTATAACCTCTTCATTCTCAGATCTTTTATAGACTCATCCGAATCACAGTACCCTTTCTATAACCCTTTAATTCTCAGTACCTCTGTACATGCTTTCATTTTCCAGAACAATTTCAATAACCCCGTCATTCTCAGATTTTTATAGCTCCATTTTCTTAACCCTTTAATTCTCTGTACCTCTATAGACGCTTTCATTTTCCAGAACAATTTCTATAACCCCTTCATTCTCAGATCTTTTATAGATCAATTCAAATTACAGTACCATTTTCTTAACCCTTTAATTCTCAGTATCTCTGAACACACTTTCATTTCCCAGAACAATTTATATAACCCCTTTATTCTCAGATCTTTTATAGATCAATTCAAATTACAGTACCATTTTCTTAACCCTTTAATTCTCGGTACCTCTGAACACACTTTCATTTCCCAGAACAATTTCTATAACCCCTTGATTCTCAGATCTTTTACAGATCAATTCAAATTACGGTACCATTTTCTTAACCCTTTATTTCTCAGTACCTGTGTACACCATTTCATTTCCCAGAACAATTTCTATAACCCATTCATTCCCAGCTCTTTTGTAGACTCATCCGAATCACAGTACCCTTTCTATATCCCTTTAATTCTCAGTACCTCTGAAAACACTTTCATTTTGCAGAACAATTTCTATAACCCCTTCATTCTCAGATCTTTTATAGATCAATTCAAAATACAGTACCACTTTCATAACCCTTTAATTCTCAGTACCTCTGTACACGCTTTCATTTTCCAGAATATTTTATATAACCCATACATTCCCAGCTTTTTGTAGACTCATCCGAATCACAGTACCCTTTCTATAACCCTTTAATTCTCAGTACCTCTGTACACGCTAATTTCCCAGAACAATTTCTATAACCCCTTCATTCTCAGATCTTTTACCGATCAATTCAAATTAAAGTACCATTTTCTTTACCCTTTAATTCTCAGTACCTCTGTACACGCTTTCATTTTCCAGAACATTTTATATAACCCATTCATTCTCAGCTCTTTTGTGGACTCATCCGAATCACAGTACCCTTTCTATAACCCTTTAATTCTCAGTACCTCTGTACATGCTTTCATTTTCCAGAACAATTTCTATAACCTCCAGAACAATTTCTATAACCCCGTCATTCTCAGATTTTTATAGCTCTATTTTCTTAGCCCTTTAATTCTCTGTACCTCTATAGAGACTTTCATTTTCCAGAACAATTTCTATAACCCCTTCATTCTCAGATCTTTTATAGATCAATTCAAATTACAGTACCATTTTCTTAACCCTTTAATTCTCAGTATCTCAGTATCTCTGAACACACTTTCATTTCCCAGAACAATTTCTATAACCCCTTCATTCTCAGATCTTTTATAGATCAATTCAAATTACAGTACCATTTTCTTAACCCTTTAATTCTCAGTACCTCTGAACACACTTTCATTTCCCAGAACAATTTCTATAACCCCTTCATTCTCAGATCTTTTACAGATCAATTCAAATTACAGTACCATTTTCTTAACCCTTTAATTCTCAGTACATCTGTACACGCTTTCATTTTCGAAAACATTTTATATAACCCATTCATTCCCAGCTCTTTTGTAGACTCATCCGAATCACAGTACCCTTTCTATAACCCTTTAATTCTCAGTACCTCTGTACATGCTTTCATTTTCCAGAACAATTTCTATAACCCCGTCATTCTCAGATTTTTATAGCTCCATTTTCTTAACCCTTTAATTCTCTGTACCTCTATAGACGCTTTCATTTTCCAGAACAATTTCTATAACCCCTTCATTCTCAGATCTTTTATAGATCAATTCAAATTACAGTACCATTTTCTTAACCCTTTAATTCTCAGTACCTCTGAACACACTTTCATTTTCCAAAACATTTTATATAACCCATTCATTCCCAGCTCTTTTGTAGACTCATCCGAATCACAGTACCCTTTCTATAACCCTTTAATTCTCAGTACCTCTGTACATGCTTTCATTTTCCAGAACAATTTCTATAACCTCCAGAACAATTTCTATAACCCCGTCATTCTCAGATTTTTATAGCTCTATTTTCTTACTTTAATTCTCTGTACCTCTATAGAGACTTTCATTTTCCAGAACAATTTCTATAACCCCTTCATTCTCAGATCTTTTATAGATCAATTCAAATTACAGTACCATTTTCTTAACCCTTTAATTCTCAGTATCTCAGTATCTCTGAACACACTTTCATTTCCCAGAACAATTTCTATAACCCCTTCATTCTCAGATCTTTTATAGATCAATTCAAATTACAGTACCATTTTCTTAACCCTTTAATTCTCAGTATCTCTGAACACACTTTCATTTCCCAGAACAATTTCTATAACCCCTTCATTCTCAGATCTTTTACAGATCAATTCAAATTACAGTACCATTTTCTTAACCCTTTAATTCTCAGTACATCTGTACACGCTTTCATTTTCGAAAACATTTTATATAACCCATTCATTCCCAGCTCTTTTGTAGACTCATCCGAATCACAGTACCCTTTCTATAACCCTTTAATTCTCAGTACCTCTGTACATGCTTTCATTTTCCAGAACAATTTCTATAACCCCGTCATTCTCAGATTTTTATAGCTCCATTTTCTTAACCCTTTAATTCTCTGTACCTCTATAGACGCTTTCATTTTCCAGAACAATTTCTATAACCCCTTCATTCTCAGATCTTTTATAGATCAATTCAAATTACAGTACCATTTTCTTAACCCTTTAATTCTCAGTACCTCTGAACACACTTTCATTTTCCAAAACATTTTATATAACCCATTCATTCCCAGCTCTTTTGTAGACTCATCCGAATCACAGTACCCTTTCTATAACCCTTTAATTCTCAGTACCTCTGTACATGCTTTCATTTTCCAGAACAATTTCTATAACCCCGTCATTCTCAGATTTTTATAGCTCCATTTTCTTAACCCTGTAATTCTCTGTACCTCTATAGACGCTTTCATTTTCCAGAACAATTTCTATAACCCCTTCATTCTCAGATCTTTTATAGATCAATTCAAATTACAGTACCATTTTCTTAACCCTTTAATTCTCTGTACCTCTATGGATGCTTTCATTTTCTAGAACAATTTCTATAACCCCTTCATTCTCAGATCTTTTATAGATCAATTCAAATTACAGTACCATTTTCTTAACCCTTTAATTCTCAGTATCTCTGAACACACTTTCATTTCCCAGAACAATTTCTATAACCCCGTCATTCTCAGATTTTTATAGCTCCATTTTCTTAACCCTTTAATTTTCTGTACCTCTAGAGACGCTTTCATTTTCCAGAACAATTTCTATAACCCCTTCATTCTCAGATCTTTTATAGTTCAATTCAAATTACAGTACAATTTTCTTAACCCTTTAATTCTCAGTATCTCAGTATCTCTGAACACACTTTCATTTCCCAGAACAATTTCTATAACCCCTTCATTCTCAGATCTTTTATAGATCAATTCAAATTACAGTACCATTTTCTTAACCCTTTAATTCTCAGTATCTCAGTATCTCTGAACACACTTTCATTTCCCAGAACAATTTCTATAACCCCTTCATTCTCAGATCTTTTATAGATCAATTCAAATTACAGTACCATTTTCTCTGAACACACTTTCATTTCCCAGAACAATTTCTATAACCCCTTCATTCCCAGATCTTTTATAGATCAATTCAAATTACAGTACCATTTTCTTAACCCTTTAATTCTCAGTATCTCAGTATCTCTGAACACACTTTCATTTTCCAGAACAATTTCTATAACCCCTTCATTCTCAGATCATTTATAGATCAATTCAAATTACAGTACCATTTTCTTAACCCTTTAATTCTCAGTATCTCTGAACACACTTTCATTTCCCAGAACAATTTCTATAACCCCTTCATTCTCAGATCTTTTATAGATCAATTCAAATTACAGTACCATTTTCTAAACCCTTTAATTCTCAGTACCTCTGAACACACTTTCATTTCCCAGAACAATTTCTATAACCCCTTGATTCTCAGATCTTTTACAGATCAATTCAAATTACGGTACCATTTTCTTAACCCTTTATTTCTCAGTACCTGTGTACACCATTTCATTTCCCAGAACAATTTCTATAACCCATTCATTCCCAGCTCTTTTGTAGACTCATCCGAATCACAGTACCCTTTCTATAACCCTTTAATTCTCAGTACCTCTGAAAACGCTTTCATTTTGCAGAACAATTTCTATAACCCCTTCATTCTCAGATCTTTTATAGATCAATTCAAAATACAGTACCACTTTCATAACCCTTTGATTCTCAGTACCTCTGTACACGCTTTCATTTTCCAGAATATTTTATATAACCCATTCATTCCCAGCTTTTTGTAGACTCATCCGAATCACAGTACCCTTTCTATAACCCTTTAATTCTCAGTACCTCTGTACACGCTAATTTCCCAGAACAATTTCTATAACCCCTTCATTCTCAGATCTTTTACCGATCAATTCAAATTACAGTACCATTTTCTTAACCCTTTAATTCTCAGTACCTCTGTACACGCTTTCATTTTCCAGAACATTTTATATAACCCATTCATTCTCAGCTCTTTTGTAGACTCATCCGAATCACAGTACCCTTTCTATAACCCTTTAATTCTCAATACCTCTGTACATGCTTTCATTTTCCAGAACAATTTCTATAACCTCCAGAACAATTTCTATAACCCCGTCATTTTCAGATTTTTATAGCTCTATTTTCTTAACCCTTTAATTCTCTGTACCTCTATAGAGACTTTCATTTTCCAGAACAATTTCTATAACCCCTTCATTCTCAGATCTTTTAAAGATCAATTCAAATTACAGTACCATTTTGTTAACCCTTTAATTCTCAGTACCTCTATACACGCTTTCATTTCCCAGAACAATTTCTATAACCCCTTCATTCTCAGATCTTTTACAGATCAATTCAAATTACAGTACCATTTTCTTAACCCTTTAATTCTCAGTACCTCTGTACACGCTTTCATTTTCCAGAACATTTTATATAACCCATTCATTCCCAGCTCTTTTGTAGACTCATCCGAATCACAGTACCCTTTCTATAACCCTTTAATTCTCAGTACCTCTGTACATGCTTTCATTTTCCAGAACAATTTCTATAACCCCGTCATTCTCAGATTTTTATAGCTCCATTTTCTTAACCCTTTAATTCTCTGTACCTCTATAGACGCTTTCATTTTCCAGAACAATTTCTATAACCCCTTCATTCTCAGATCTTTTATAGATCAATTCAAATTACAGTACCATTTTCTTAACCCTTTAATTCTCAGTATCTCTGAACACACTTTCATTTTCCAGAACAATTTCTATAACCTCTTCATTCTCAGATCTTTTATAGACTCATCCGAATCACAGTACCCTTTCTATAACCCTTTAATTCTCAGTACCTCTGTACATGCTTTCATTTTCCAGAACAATTTCAATAACCCCGTCATTCTCAGATTTTTATAGCTCCATTTTCTTAACCCTTTAATTCTCTGTACCTCTATAGACGCTTTCATTTTCCAGAACAATTTCTATAACCCCTTCATTCTCAGATCTTTTATAGATCAATTCAAATTACAGTACCATTTTCTTAACCCTTTAATTCTCAGTATCTCTGAACACACTTTCATTTCCCAGAACAATTTATATAACCCCTTTATTCTCAGATCTTTTATAGATCAATTCAAATTACAGTACCATTTTCTTAACCCTTTAATTCTCGGTACCTCTGAACACACTTTCATTTCCCAGAACAATTTCTATAACCCCTTCATTCTCAGATCTTTTGCAGATCAATTCAAATTACGGTACCATTTTCTTAACCCTTTATTTCTCAGTACCTGTGTACACCATTTCATTTCCCAGAACAATTTCTATAACCCATTCATTCCCAGCTCTTTTGTAGACTCATCCGAATCACAGTACCCTTTCTATATCCCTTTAATTCTCAGTACCTCTGAAAACGCTTTCATTTTGCAGAACAATTTCTATAACCCCTTCATTCTCAGATCTTTTATAGATCAATTCAAAATACAGTACCACTTTCATAACCCTTTAATTCTCAGTACCTCTGTACACGCTTTCATTTTCCAGAATATTTTATATAACCCATTCATTCCCAGCTTTTTGTAGACTCATCCGAATCACAGTACCCTTTCTATAACCCTTTAATTCTCAGTACCTCTGACACGCTAATTTCCCAGAACAATTTCTATAACCCCTTCATTCTCAGATCTTTTACCGATCAATTCAAATTAAAGTACCATTTTCTTAACCCTTTAATTCTCAGTACCTCTGTACACGCTTTCATTTTCCAGAACATTTTATATAACCCATTCATTCTCAGCTCTTTTGTAGACTCATCCGAATCACAGTACCCTTTCTATAACCCTTTAATTCTCAGTACCTCTGTACATGCTTTCATTTTCCAGAACAATTTCTATAACCTCCAGAACAATTTCTATAACCCCGTCATTCTCAGATTTTTATAGCTCTATTTTCTTAGCCCTTTAATTCTCTGTACCTCTATAGAGACTTTCATTTTCCAGAACAATTTCTATAACCCCTTCATTCTCAGATCTTTTATAGATCAATTCAAATTACAGTACCATTTTCTTAACCCTTTAATTCTCAGTACCTCTGAACACACTTTCATTTCCCAGAACAATTTCTATAACCCCTTCATTCTCAGATCTTTTACAGATCAATTCAAATTACAGTACCATTTTCTTAACCCTTTAATTCTCAGTACATCTGTACACGCTTTCATTTTCGAAAACATTTTATATAACCCATTCATTCCCAGCTCTTTTGTAGACTCATCCGAATCACAGTACCCTTTCTATAACCCTTTAATTCTCAGTACCTCTGTACATGCTTTCATTTTCCAGAACAATTTCTATAACCCCGTCATTCTCAGATTTTTATAGCTCCATTTTCTTAACCCTTTAATTCTCTGTACCTCTATAGACGCTTTCATTTTCCAGAACAATTTCTATAACCCCTTCATTCTCAGATCTTTTATAGATCAATTCAAATTACAGTACCATTTTCTTAACCCTTTAATTCTCAGTACCTCTGAACACACTTTCATTTTCCAAAACATTTTATATAACCCATTCATTCCCAGCTCTTTTGTAGACTCATCCGAATCACAGTACCCTTTCTATAACCCTTTAATTCTCAGTACCTCTGTACATGCTTTCATTTTCCAGAACAATTTCTATAACCCCGTCATTCTCAGATTTTTATAGCTCCATTTTCTTAACCCTGTAATTCTCTGTACCTCTATAGACGCTTTCATTTTCCAGAACAATTTCTATAACCCCTTCATTCTCAGATCTTTTATAGATCAATTCAAATTACAGTACCATTTTCTTAACCCTTTAATTCTCTGTACCTCTATGGATGCTTTCATTTTCTAGAACAATTTCTATAACCCCTTCATTCTCAGATCTTTTATAGATCAATTCAAATTACAGTACCATTTTCTTAACCCTTTAATTCTCAGTATCTCTGAACACACTTTCATTTCCCAGAACAATTTCTATAACCCCGTCATTCTCAGATTTTTATAGCTCCATTTTCTTAACCCTTTAATTTTCTGTACCTCTAGAGACGCTTTCATTTTCCAGAACAATTTCTATAACCCCTTCATTCTCAGATCTTTTATAGTTCAATTCAAATTACAGTACAATTTTCTTAACCCTTTAATTCTCAGTATCTCAGTATCTCTGAACACACTTTCATTTCCCAGAACAATTTCTATAACCCCTTCATTCTCAGATCTTTTATAGATCAATTCAAATTACAGTACCATTTTCTTAACCCTTTAATTCTCAGTATCTCAGTATCTCTGAACACACTTTCATTTCCCAGAACAATTTCTATAACCCCTTCATTCTCAGATCTTTTATAGATCAATTCAAATTACAGTACCATTTTCTCTGAACACACTTTCATTTCCCAGAACAATTTCTATAACCCCTTCATTCCCAGATCTTTTATAGATCAATTCAAATTACACTCAGTACCTGTGTACACCATTTCATTTCCCAGAACAATTTCTATAACCCATTCATTCCCAGCTCTTTTGTAGACTCATCCGAATCACAGTACCCTTTCTATAACCCTTTAATTCTCAGTACCTCTGAAAACGCTTTCATTTTGCAGAACAATTTCTATAACCCCTTCATTCTCAGATCTTTTATAGATCAATTCAAAATACAGTACCACTTTCATAACCCTTTGATTCTCAGTACCTCTGTACACGCTTTCATTTTCCAGAATATTTTATATAACCCATTCATTCCCAGCTTTTTGTAGACTCATCCGAATCACAGTACCCTTTCTATAACCCTTTAATTCTCAGTACCTCTGTACACGCTAATTTCCCAGAACAATTTCTATAACCCCTTCATTCTCAGATCTTTTACCGATCAATTCAAATTACAGTACCATTTTCTTAACCCTTTAATTCTCAGTACCTCTGTACACGCTTTCATTTTCCAGAACATTTTATATAAGACAGTACCATTTTCTTAACCCTTTAATTCTCAGTATCTCTGAACACACTTTCATTTCCCAGAACAATTTCTATAACCCCTTCATTCTCAGATCTTTTGCAGATCAATTCAAATTACGGTACCATTTTCTTAACCCTTTATTTCTCAGTACCTGTGTACACCATTTCATTTCCCAGAACAATTTCTATAACCCATTCATTCCCAGCTCTTTTGTAGACTCATCCGAATCACAGTACCCTTTCTATATCCCTTTAATTCTCAGTACCTCTGAAAACGCTTTCATTTTGCAGAACAATTTCTATAACCCCTTCATTCTCAGATCTTTTATAGATCAATTCAAAATACAGTACCACTTTCATAACCCTTTAATTCTCAGTACCTCTGTACACGCTTTCATTTTCCAGAATATTTTATATAACCCATTCATTCCCAGCTTTTTGTAGACTCATCCGAATCACAGTACCCTTTCTATAACCCTTTAATTCTCAGTACCTCTGACACGCTAATTTCCCAGAACAATTTCTATAACCCCTTCATTCTCAGATCTTTTACCGATCAATTCAAATTAAAGTACCATTTTCTTAACCCTTTAATTCTCAGTACCTCTGTACACGCTTTCATTTTCCAGAACATTTTATATAACCCATTCATTCTCAGCTCTTTTGTAGACTCATCCGAATCACAGTACCCTTTCTATAACCCTTTAATTCTCAGTACCTCTGTACATGCTTTCATTTTCCAGAACAATTTCTATAACCTCCAGAACAATTTCTATAACCCCGTCATTCTCAGATTTTTATAGCTCTATTTTCTTAGCCCTTTAATTCTCTGTACCTCTATAGAGACTTTCATTTTCCAGAACAATTTCTATAACCCCTTCATTCTCAGATCTTTTATAGATCAATTCAAATTACAGTACCATTTTCTTAACCCTTTAATTCTCAGTACCTCTGAACACACTTTCATTTCCCAGAACAATTTCTATAACCCCTTCATTCTCAGATCTTTTACAGATCAATTCAAATTACAGTACCATTTTCTTAACCCTTTAATTCTCAGTACATCTGTACACGCTTTCATTTTCGAAAACATTTTATATAACCCATTCATTCCCAGCTCTTTTGTAGACTCATCCGAATCACAGTACCCTTTCTATAACCCTTTAATTCTCAGTACCTCTGTACATGCTTTCATTTTCCAGAACAATTTCTATAACCCCGTCATTCTCAGATTTTTATAGCTCCATTTTCTTAACCCTTTAATTCTCTGTACCTCTATAGACGCTTTCATTTTCCAGAACAATTTCTATAACCCCTTCATTCTCAGATCTTTTATAGATCAATTCAAATTACAGTACCATTTTCTTAACCCTTTAATTCTCAGTACCTCTGAACACACTTTCATTTTCCAAAACATTTTATATAACCCATTCATTCCCAGCTCTTTTGTAGACTCATCCGAATCACAGTACCCATTTTCTATAACCCTTTAGATTCTCAGTACCCCTCTGTACATGCTTTCATTTTTCCTGTAGGATGCTTTCACTAATTTCTATAACCCCGTCATTCTCAGATTTTTATAGCTCCACACTTTTTTCTTTCTATAACCCTGTAATTCTCTGTACCTCTATAGACGCTTTCAATTTTACCAGAAGTAATTTCTATATAACCCCTTCATTCTCAGATCTTTTATTTATAGATCAATTCAAATTACAGTACCATTTTCTTAAGATCCAAATTACAGTTTTTCTCTGAATTCTCCCAGAACAATTTCTATAACCCCTTCATTCCCAGATCTTTTATAGATCAATTCAAATTACAGTACCATTTTCTTAACCCTTTAATTCTCTCTTTTCCAGAACAATTTCTATAACCCCTTCATTCTCAGATCATTTATAGATCAATTCAAATTACAGTACTTTCAACCCTTTAATTCTCAGATCTCTGACAACTTTCATATATACCCCTTCATTCTCAGATCTTTTATAGATCAATTCAAATTACAGTACCATTTTCTAAACCCTTTAATTCTCAGTACCTCTGAACACACTTTCATTTCCCAGAACAATTTCTATAACCCCTTGATTCTCAGATCTTTTACAGATCAATTCAAATTACGGTACCATTTTCTTAACCCTTTATTTCTCAGTACCTGTGTACACCATTTCATTTCCCAGAACAATTTCTATAACCCATTCATTCCCAGCTCTTTTGTAGACTCATCCGAATCACAGTACCCTTTCTATAACCCTTTAATTCTCAGTACCTCTGAAAACGCTTTCATTTTGCAGAACAATTTCTATAACCCCTTCATTCTCAGATCTTTTATAGATCAATTCAAAATACAGTACCACTTTCATAACCCTTTGATTCTCAGTACCTCTGTACACGCTTTCATTTTCCAGAATATTTTATATAACCCATTCATTCCCAGCTTTTTGTAGACTCATCCGAATCACAGTACCCTTTCTATAACCCTTTAATTCTCAGTACCTCTGTACACGCTAATTTCCCAGAACAATTTCTATAACCCCTTCATTCTCAGATCTTTTACCGATCAATTCAAATTACAGTACCATTTTCTTAACCCTTTAATTCTCAGTACCTCTGTACACGCTTTCATTTTCCAGAACATTTTATATAACCCATTCATTCTCAGCTCTTTTGTAGACTCATCCGAATCACAGTACCCTTTCTATAACCCTTTAATTCTCAGTACCTCTGTACATGCTTTCATTTTCCAGAACAATTTCTATAACCCCGTCATTCTCAGATTTTTATAGCTCCATTTTCTTAACCCTTTAATTCTCTGTACCTCTATAGACGCTTTCATTTTCCAGAACATTTTGTATAACCTCCAGAACAATTTCTATAACCCCGTCATTCTCAGATTTTTATAGCTCTATTTTCTTAGCCTTTTAATTCTCTGTACCTCTATAGAGACTTTCATTTTCCAGAACAATTTCTATAACCCCTTCATTCTCAGATCTTTTATAGATCAATTCAAATTACAGTACAATTTTCTTAACCCTTTAATTCTCAGTGTCTCTGAACACACTTTCATTTCCCAGAACAATTTCTATAACCCCTTCATTCTCAGATCTTTTATAGATCAATTCAAATTACAGTACCATTTTCTTAACCCTTTAATTCTCAGTACCTCTGTACACGCTTTCATTTTCGAGAACATTTTATATAACCCATTCATTCCCAGCTCTTTTGTAGACTCATCCGAATCACAGTACCCTTTCTATAACCCTTTAATTCTCAGTACCTCTGTACATGCTTTCATTTTCCAGAACAATTTCTATAACCCCGTCATTCTCAGATTTTTATAGCTCCATTTTCTTAACCCTTTAATTCTCTGTACCTCTATAGACGCTTTCATTTTCCAGAACAATTTCTATAACCCCTTCATTCTCAGATCTTTTATAGATCAATTCAAATTACAGTACCATTTTCTTAACCCTTTAATTCTCTGTACCTCTATGGATGCTTTCATTTTCTAGAACAATTTCTATAACCCCTTCATTCTCAGATCTTTTATAGATCAATTCAAATTACAGTACCATTTTCTTAACCCTTTAATTCTCAGTATCTCTGAACACACTTTCATTTCCCAGAACAATTTCTATAACCCCGTCATTCTCAGATTTTTATAGCTCCATTTTCTTAACCCTTTAATTTTCTGTACCTCTAGAGACGCTTTCATTTTCCAGAACAATTTCTATAACCCCTTCATTCTCAGATCTTTTATAGTTCAATTCAAATTACAGTACAATTTTCTTAACCCTTTAATTCTCAGTATCTCAGTATCTCTGAACACACTTTCATTTCCCAGAACAATTTCTATAACCCCTTCATTCCCAGATCTTTTATAGATCAATTCAAATTACAGTACCATTTTCTTAACCCTTTAATTCTCAGTATCTCAGTATCTCTGAACACACTTTCATTTTCCAGAACAATTTCTATAACCCCTTCATTCTCAGATCATTTATAGATCAATTCAAATTACAGTACCATTTTCTTAACCCTTTAATTCTCAGTACATCTGTACACGCTTTCATTTTCCAAAACATTTTATATAACCCATTCATTCCCAGCTCTTTTGTAGACTCATCCAAATTACAGTACCCTTTCTATAACCCTTTCATTCTCAGTACCTCTGTACACACTTTCATTTTGCAGAACAATTTCTAGTTAGTCCTCCTTTCTCAGCTCTATTATAGATCCATTGAAATTACAGTACAATTTTCTTAACCCTTTAATTCTCTGTACCTCTTTCGGCGCTTTCATTTTCCAGAACAATTTCTATAACCCCTTCATTCTCAGATCTTTTATAGATCAATTCAAATTACAGTACAATTTTCTTAACCTTTTAATTCTCTGTACCTCTTTAGACGCTTTCATTTTCCAGAACAATTTCTATAACCCCTTCATTCTCAGATCTTTTATAGATCAATTCAAATTACAGTACAATTTTCTTAACCCTTTAATTCTCAGTGTCTCTGAACACACTTTCATTTCCCAGAACAATTTCTATAACCCCTTCATTCTCAGATCTTTTATAGATCAATTCAAATTACAGTACCATTTTCTTAACCCTTTAATTCTCAGTACCTCTGTACACGCTTTCATTTTCCAGAACATTTTATATAACCCATTCATTCCCAGCTCTTTTGTAGACTCATCCGAATCACAGTACTCTTTCTATAACCCTTTAATTCTCAGTACCTGTGTACATGCTTTCATTTTCCAGAACAATTTCTATAACCCTGTCATTCTCAGATTTTTATAGCTCCATTTTCTTAACCCTTTAATTCTCTGTACCTCTATAGACGCTTTCATTTTCCAGAACAATTTCTATAACCCCTTCATTCTCAGATCTTTTATAGATCAATTCAAATTACAGTACCATTTTCTTAACCCTTTAATTCTCAGTACCTCTGAACACACTTTCATTTCCCAGAACAATTTCTATAACCCCTTCATTCTCAGATCTTTTATAGATCAATTCAAATTACAGTACCATTTTCTTAACCCTTTAATTCTCAGTACATCTGTACACGCTTTCATTTTCCAAAACATTTTATATAACCCATTCATTCCCAGCTCTTTTGTAGACTCATCCGAATCACAGTACCCTTTCTATAACCCTTTAATTCTCAGTACCTCTGTACATGCTTTCATTTTCCAGAACAATTTCTATAACCCCGTCATTCTCAGATTTTTATAGCTCCATTTTCTTAACCCTGTAATTCTCAGTACCTCTGAACACACTTTCATTTCCCAGAACAATTTCTATAACCCCTTCATTCTCAGATCTTTTATAGATCAATTCAAATTACAGTACCATTTTCTTAACCCTTTAATTCTCAGTACATCTGTACACGCTTTCATTTTCCAAAACATTTTATATAACCCATTCATTCCCAGCTCTTTTGTAGACTCATCCGAATCACAGTACCCTTTCTATAACCCTTTAATTCTCAGTACCTCTGTACATGCTTTCATTTTCCAGAACAATTTCTATAACCCCGTCATTCTCAGATTTTTATAGCTCCATTTTCTTAACCCTGTAATTCTCTGTACCTCTATAGACGCTTTCATTTTCCAGAACAATTTCTATAACCCCTTCATTCTCAGATCTTTTATAGATCAATTCAAATTACAGTACCATTTTCTTAACCCTTTAATTCTCAGTATCTCTGAACACACTTTCATTTCCCAGAACAATTTCTATAACCCCTTCATTCTCAGATCTTTTATAGATCAATTCAAATTACAGTACCATTTTCTAAACCCTTTAATTCTCAGTACCTCTGAACACACTTTCATTTCCCAGAACAATTTCTATAACCCCTTGATTCTCAGATCTTTTACAGATCAATTCAAATTACGGTACCATTTTCTTAACCCTTTATTTCTCAGTACCTGTGTACACCATTTCATTTCCCAGAACAATTTCTATAACCCATTCATTCCCAGCTCTTTTGTAGACTCATCCGAATCACAGTACCCTTTCTATAACCCTTTAATTCTCAGTACCTCTGAAAACGCTTTCATTTTGCAGAACAATTTCTATAACCCCTTCATTCTCAGATCTTTTATAGATCAATTCAAAATACAGTACCACTTTCATAACCCTTTAATTCTCAGTACCTCTGTACACGCTTTCATTTTCCAGAATATTTTATATAACCCATTCATTCCCAGCTTTTTGTAGACTCATCCGAATCACAGTACCCTTTCTATAACCCTTTAATTCTCAGTACCTCTGTACACGCTAATTTCCCAGAACAATTTCTATAACCCCTTCATTCTCAGATCTTTTACCGATCAATTCAAATTACAGTACCATTTTCTTAACCCTTTAATTCTCAGTACCTCTGTACACGCTTTCATTTTCCAGAACATTTTATATAACCCATTCATTCTCAGCTCTTTTGTAGACTCATCCGAATCACAGTACCCTTTCTATAACCCTTTAATTCTCAGTACCTCTGTACATGCTTTCATTTTCCAGAACAATTTCTATAACCCCGTCATTCTCAGATTTTTATAGCTCCATTTTCTTAACCCTTTAATTCTCTGTACCTCTATAGACGCTTTCATTTTCCAGAACATTTTCTATAACCTCCAGAACAATTTCTATAACCCCGTCATTCTCAGATTTTTATAGCTCTATTTTCTTAGCCTTTTAATTCTCTGTACCTCTTTGTAGACTTTCATTTCCCAGAACAATTTCTATAACCCCTTCATTCTCAGATCTTTTACAGATCAATTCAAATTACAGTACCATTTTCTTAACCCTTTAATTCTCAGTACCTCTGTACACGCTTTCATTTTCCAGAACATTTTATATAACCCATTCATTCCCAGCTCTTTTGTAGACTCATCCGAATCACAGTACCCTTTCTATAACCCTTTAATTCTCAGTACCTCTGTACATGCTTTCATTTTCCAGAACAATTTCTATAACCCCGTCATTCTCAGATTTTTATAGCTCCATTTTCTTAACCCTTTAATTCTCTGTACCTCTATAGACGCTTTCATTTTCCAGAACAATTTCTATAACCCCTTCATTCTCAGATCTTTTATAGATCAATTCAAATTACAGTACCATTTTCTTAACCCTTTAATTCTCAGTATCTCTGAACACACTTTCATTTCCCTGAACAATTTCTATAACCCCTCCATTCTCAGATCTTTTATAGATCAATTCAAATTACAGTACCATTTTCTTAACCCTTTAATTCTCAGTACCTCTGAACACACTTTCATTTCCCAGAACAATTTCTATAACCCCTTCATTCTCAGATCCTTTATAGATCAATTCAAATTACAGTACCATTTTCTTAACCCTTTATTTCTTAGTACCTCTGAACACACTTTCATTTCCCAGAACAATTTCTATAACCCCTTCATTCTCAGATCTTTTACAGATCAATTCAAATTACAGTACCATTTTCTTAACCCTTTAATTCTCAGTACCTGTGTACACCATTTCATTTTCCAGAACATTTTATATAACCCATTCATTGCCAGCTCTTTTGTAGACTCATCCGAATCACAGTACCCTTTCTATAACCCTTTAATTCTCAGTACCTCTGTACATGCTTTCATTTTCCAGAACAATTTCTATAACCCCGTCATTCTCAGATTTTTATAGCTCCATTTTCTTAACCCTTTAATTCTCTGTACCTCTATAGACGCTTTCATTTTCCAGAACAATTTCTATAACCCCTTCATTCTCAGATCTTTTATAGATCAATTCAAATTACAGTACCATTTTCTTAACCCTTTAATTCTCAGTATCTCTGAACACACTTTCATTTTCCAGAACAATTTCTATAACCTCTTCATTCTCAGATCTTTTATAGATCAATTCAAATTACAGTACCATTTTCTTAACCCTTTAATTCTCAGTACCTCTGAACACACTTTCATTTCCCAGAACAATTTCTATAACCCCTTGATTCTCAGATCTTTTACAGATCAATTCAAATTACGGTACCATTTTCTTAACCCTTTATTTCTCAGTATCTGTGTACACCATTTCATTTCCCAGAACAATTTCTATAACCCATTCATTCCCAGCTCTTTTGTAGACTCATCCGAATCACAGTACCCTTTCTATAACCCTTTAATTCTCAGTACCTCTGAAAACGCTTTCATTTTGCAGAACAATTTCTATAACCCCTTCATTCTCAGATCTTTTATAGATCAATTCAAAATACAGTACCACTTTCATAACCCTTTAATTCTCAGTACCTCTGTACACGCTTTCATTTTCCAGAATATTTTATATAACCCATTCATTCCCAGCTTTTTGTAGACTCATCCGAATCACAGTACCCTTTCTATAACCCTTTAATTCTCAGTACCTCTGTACACGCTAATTTCCCAGAACAATTTCTATAACCCCTTCATTCTCAGATCTTTTACCGATCAATTCAAATTACAGTACCATTTTCTTAACCCTTTAATTCTCAGTACCTCTGTACACGCTTTCATTTTCCAGAACATTTTATATAACCCATTCATTCTCAGCTCTTTTGTAGACTCATCCGAATCACAGTACCCTTTCTATAACCCTTTAATTCTCAGTACCTCTGTACATGCTTTCATTTTCCAGAACAATTTCTATAACCCCATCATTCTCAGATTTTTATAGCTCCATTTTCTTAACCCTTTAATTCTCTGTACCTCTATAGACGCTTTCATTTTCCAGAACATTTTCTATAACCTCCAGAACAATTTCTATAACCCCGTCATTCTCAGATTTTTATAGCTCTATTTTCTTAGCCTTTTAATTCTCTGTACCTCTTTGTAGACTTTCATTTCCCAGAACAATTTCTATAACCCCTTCATTCTCAGATCTTTTACAGATCAATTCAAATTACAGTACCATTTTCTTAACCCTTTAATTCTCAGTACCTCTGTACACGCTTTCATTTTCCAGAACATTTTATATAACCCATTCATTCCCAGCTCTTTTGTAGACTCATCCGAATCACAGTACCCTTTCTATAACCCTTTAATTCTCAGTACCTCTGTACATGCTTTCATTTTCCAGAACAATTTCTATAACCCCGTCATTCTCAGATTTTTATAGCTCTATTTTCTTAGCCCTTTAATTCTCTGTACCTCTATAGAGCTTTCATTTTCCAGAACAATTTCTATAACCCCTTCATTCTCAGATCTTTTATAGATCAATTCAAATTACAGTACCATTTTCTTAACCCTTTAATTCTCAGTATCTCTGAACACACTTTCATTTCCCTGAACAATTTCTATAACCCCTCCATTCTCAGATCTTTTATAGATCAATTCAAATTACAGTACCATTTTCTTAACCCTTTAATTCTCAGTACCTCTGAACACACTTTCATTTCCCAGAACAATTTCTATAACCCCTTCATTCTCAGATCCTTTATAGATCAATTCAAATTACAGTACCATTTTCTTAACCCTTTATTTCTTAGTACCTCTGAACACGCTTTCATTTCCCAGAACAATTTCTATAACCCCTTCATTCTCAGATCTTTTACAGATCAATTCAAATTACAGTACCATTTTCTTAACCCTTTAATTCTCAGTACATCTGTACACGCTTTCATTTTCGAAAACATTTTATATAACCCATTCATTCCCAGCTCTTTTGTAGACTCATCCGAATCACAGTACCCTTTCTATAACCCTTTAATTCTCAGTACCTCTGTACATGCTTTCATTTTCCAGAACAATTTCTATAACCCCGTCATTCTCAGATTTTTATAGCTCCATTTTCTTAACCCTTTAATTCTCTGTACCTCTATAGACGCTTTCATTTTCCAGAACAATTTCTATAACCCCTTCATTCTCAGATCTTTTATAGATCAATTCAAATTACAGTACCATTTTCTTAACCCTTTAATTCTCAGTACCTCTGAACACACTTTCATTTTCCAAAACATTTTATATAACCCATTCATTCCCAGCTCTTTTGTAGACTCATCCGAATCACAGTACCCTTTCTATAACCCTTTAATTCTCAGTACCTCTGTACATGCTTTCATTTTCCAGAACAATTTCTATAACCCCGTCATTCTCAGATTTTTATAGCTCCATTTTCTTAACCCTGTAATTCTCTGTACCTCTATAGACGCTTTCATTTTCCAGAACAATTTCTATAACCCCTTCATTCTCAGATCTTTTATAGATCAATTCAAATTACAGTACCATTTTCTTAACCCTTTAATTCTCTGTACCTCTATGGATGCTTTCATTTTCTAGAACAATTTCTATAACCCCTTCATTCTCAGATCTTTTATAGATCAATTCAAATTACAGTACCATTTTCTTAACCCTTTAATTCTCAGTATCTCTGAACACACTTTCATTTCCCAGAACAATTTCTATAACCCCGTCATTCTCAGATTTTTATAGCTCCATTTTCTTAACCCTTTAATTTTCTGTACCTCTAGAGACGCTTTCATTTTCCAGAACAATTTCTATAACCCCTTCATTCTCAGATCTTTTATAGTTCAATTCAAATTACAGTACAATTTTCTTAACCCTTTAATTCTCAGTATCTCAGTATCTCTGAACACACTTTCATTTCCCAGAACAATTTCTATAACCCCTTCATTCTCAGATCTTTTATAGATCAATTCAAATTACAGTACCATTTTCTTAACCCTTTAATTCTCAGTATCTCAGTATCTCTGAACACACTTTCATTTCCCAGAACAATTTCTATAACCCCTTCATTCTCAGATCTTTTATAGATCAATTCAAATTACAGTACCATTTTCTCTGAACACACTTTCATTTCCCAGAACAATTTCTATAACCCCTTCATTCCCAGATCTTTTATAGATCAATTCAAATTACAGTACCATTTTCTTAACCCTTTAATTCTCAGTATCTCAGTATCTCTGAACACACTTTCATTTTCCAGAACAATTTCTATAACCCCTTCATTCTCAGATCATTTATAGATCAATTCAAATTACAGTACCATTTTCTTAACCCTTTAATTCTCAGTATCTCTGAACACACTTTCATTTCCCAGAACAATTTCTATAACCCCTTCATTCTCAGATCTTTTATAGATCAATTCAAATTACAGTACCATTTTCTAAACCCTTTAATTCTCAGTACCTCTGAACACACTTTCATTTCCCAGAACAATTTCTATAACCCCTTGATTCTCAGATCTTTTACAGATCAATTCAAATTACGGTACCATTTTCTTAACCCTTTATTTCTCAGTACCTGTGTACACCATTTCATTTCCCAGAACAATTTCTATAACCCATTCATTCCCAGCTCTTTTGTAGACTCATCCGAATCACAGTACCCTTTCTATAACCCTTTAATTCTCAGTACCTCTGTACACGCTAATTTCCCAGAACAATTTCTATAACCCCTTCATTCTCAGATCTTTTACCGATCAATTCAAATTACAGTACCATTTTCTTAACCCTTTAATTCTCAGTACCTCTGTACACGCTTTCATTTTCCAGAACATTTTATATAACCCATTCATTCTCAGCTCTTTTGTAGACTCATCCGAATCACAGTACCCTTTCTATAACCCTTTAATTCTCAGTACCTCTGTACATGCTTTCATTTTCCAGAACAATTTCTATAACCCCGTCATTCTCAGATTTTTATAGCTCCATTTTCTTAACCCTTTAATTCTCTGTACCTCTATAGACGCTTTCATTTTCCAGAACAATTTCTATAACCCCTTCATTCTCAGATCTTTTATAGATCAATTCAAATGACAGTACCATTTTCTTAACCCTTTAATTCTCAGTATCTCTGAACACACTTTCATTTCCCAGAACAATTTCTATAACCCCTTCATTCTCAGATCTTTTGCAGATCAATTCAAATTACGGTACCATTTTCTTAACCCTTTATTTCTCAGTACCTGTGTACACCATTTCATTTCCCAGAACAATTTCTATTCTATATCCCTTTAATTCTCAGTACCTCTGAAAACGCTTTCATTTTGCAGAACAATTTCTATAACCCCTTCATTCTCAGATCTTTTATAGATCAATTCAAAATACAGTACCACTTTCATAACCCTTTAATTCTCAGTACCTCTGTACACGCTTTCATTTTCCAGAATATTTTATATAACCCATTCATTCCCAGCTTTTTGTAGACTCATCCGAATCACAGTACCCTTTCTATAACCCTTTAATTCTCAGTACCTCTGTACACGCTAATTTCCCAGAACAATTTCTATAACCCCTTCATTCTCAGATCTTTTACCGATCAATTCAAATTACAGTACCATTTTCTTAACCCTTTAATTCTCAGTACCTCTGTACACGCTTTCATTTTCCAGAACATTTTATATAACCCATTCATTCTCAGCTCTTTTGTAGACTCATCCGAATCACAGTACCCTTTCTATAACCCTTTAATTCTCAGTACCTCTGTACATGCTTTCATTTTCCAGAACAATTTCTATAACCTCCAGAACAATTTCTATAACCCCGTCATTCTCAGATTTTTATAGCTCTATTTTCTTAGCCCTTTAATTCTCTGTACCTCTATAGAGACTTTCATTTTCCAGAACAATTTCTATAACCCCTTCATTCTCAGATCTTTTATAGATCAATTCAAATTACAGTACCATTTTCTTAACCCTTTAATTCTCAGTACCTCTGAACACACTTTCATTTCCCAGAACAATTTCTATAACCCCTTCATTCTCAGATCTTTTACAGATCAATTCAAATTACAGTACCATTTTCTTAACCCTTTAATTCTCAGTACATCTGTACACGCTTTCATTTTCGAAAACATTTTATATAACCCATTCATTCCCAGCTCTTTTGTAGACTCATCCGAATCACAGTACCCTTTCTATAACCCTTTAATTCTCAGTACCTCTGTACATGCTTTCATTTTCCAGAACAATTTCTATAACCCCGTCATTCTCAGATTTTTATAGCTCCATTTTCTTAACCCTTTAATTCTCTGTACCTCTATAGACGCTTTCATTTTCCAGAACAATTTCTATAACCCCTTCATTCTCAGATCTTTTATAGATCAATTCAAATTACAGTACCATTTTCTTAACCCTTTAATTCTCAGTACCTCTGAACACACTTTCATTTTCCAAAACATTTTATATAACCCATTCATTCCCAGCTCTTTTGTAGACTCATCCGAATCACAGTACCCTTTCTATAACCCTTTAATTCTCAGTACCTCTGTACATGCTTTCATTTTCCAGAACAATTTCTATAACCCCGTCATTCTCAGATTTTTATAGCTCCATTTTCTTAACCCTGTAATTCTCTGTACCTCTATAGACGCTTTCATTTTCCAGAACAATTTCTATAACCCCTTCATTCTCAGATCTTTTATAGATCAATTCAAATTACAGTACCATTTTCTTAACCCTTTAATTCTCTGTACCTCTATGGATGCTTTCATTTTCTAGAACAATTTCTATAACCCCTTCATTCTCAGATCTTTTATAGATCAATTCAAATTACAGTACCATTTTCTTAACCCTTTAATTCTCAGTATCTCTGAACACACTTTCATTTCCCAGAACAATTTCTATAACCCCGTCATTCTCAGATTTTTATAGCTCCATTTTCTTAACCCTTTAATTTTCTGTACCTCTAGAGACGCTTTCATTTTCCAGAACAATTTCTATAACCCCTTCATTCTCAGATCTTTTATAGTTCAATTCAAATTACAGTACAATTTTCTTAACCCTTTAATTCTCAGTATCTCAGTATCTCTGAACACACTTTCATTTCCCAGAACAATTTCTATAACCCCTTCATTCTCAGATCTTTTATAGATCAATTCAAATTACAGTACCATTTTCTTAACCCTTTAATTCTCAGTATCTCAGTATCTCTGAACACACTTTCATTTCCCAGAACAATTTCTATAACCCCTTCATTCTCAGATCTTTTATAGATCAATTCAAATTACAGTACCATTTTCTCTGAACACACTTTCATTTCCCAGAACAATTTCTATAACCCCTTCATTCCCAGATCTTTTATAGATCAATTCAAATTACAGTACCATTTTCTTAACCCTTTAATTCTCAGTATCTCTGAACACACTTTCATTTCCCAGAACAATTTCTATAACCCCTTCATTCTCAGATCTTTTGCAGATCAATTCAAATTACGGTACCATTTTCTTAACCCTTTATTTCTCAGTACCTGTGTACACCATTTCATTTCCCAGAACAATTTCTATAACCCATTCATTCCCAGCTCTTTTGTAGACTCATCCGAATCACAGTACCCTTTCTATATCCCTTTAATTCTCAGTACCTCTGAAAACGCTTTCATTTTGCAGAACAATTTCTATAACCCCTTCATTCTCAGATCTTTTATAGATCAATTCAAAATACAGTACCACTTTCATAACCCTTTAATTCTCAGTACCTCTGTACACGCTTTCATTTTCCAGAATATTTTATATAACCCATTCATTCCCAGCTTTTTGTAGACTCATCCGAATCACAGTACCCTTTCTATAACCCTTTAATTCTCAGTACCTCTGACACGCTAATTTCCCAGAACAATTTCTATAACCCCTTCATTCTCAGATCTTTTACCGATCAATTCAAATTAAAGTACCATTTTCTTAACCCTTTAATTCTCAGTACCTCTGTACACGCTTTCATTTTCCAGAACATTTTATATAACCCATTCATTCTCAGCTCTTTTGTAGACTCATCCGAATCACAGTACCCTTTCTATAACCCTTTAATTCTCAGTACCTCTGTACATGCTTTCATTTTCCAGAACAATTTCTATAACCTCCAGAACAATTTCTATAACCCCGTCATTCTCAGATTTTTATAGCTCTATTTTCTTAGCCCTTTAATTCTCTGTACCTCTATAGAGACTTTCATTTTCCAGAACAATTTCTATAACCCCTTCATTCTCAGATCTTTTATAGATCAATTCAAATTACAGTACCATTTTCTTAACCCTTTAATTCTCAGTACCTCTGAACACACTTTCATTTCCCAGAACAATTTCTATAACCCCTTCATTCTCAGATCTTTTACAGATCAATTCAAATTACAGTACCATTTTCTTAACCCTTTAATTCTCAGTACATCTGTACACGCTTTCATTTTCGAAAACATTTTATATAACCCATTCATTCCCAGCTCTTTTGTAGACTCATCCGAATCACAGTACCCTTTCTATAACCCTTTAATTCTCAGTACCTCTGTACATGCTTTCATTTTCCAGAACAATTTCTATAACCCCGTCATTCTCAGATTTTTATAGCTCCATTTTCTTAACCCTTTAATTCTCTGTACCTCTATAGACGCTTTCATTTTCCAGAACAATTTCTATAACCCCTTCATTCTCAGATCTTTTATAGATCAATTCAAATTACAGTACCATTTTCTTAACCCTTTAATTCTCAGTACCTCTGAACACACTTTCATTTTCCAAAACATTTTATATAACCCATTCATTCCCAGCTCTTTTGTAGACTCATCCGAATCACAGTACCCTTTCTATAACCCTTTAATTCTCAGTACCTCTGTACATGCTTTCATTTTCCAGAACAATTTCTATAACCCCGTCATTCTCAGATTTTTATAGCTCCATTTTCTTAACCCTGTAATTCTCTGTACCTCTATAGACGCTTTCATTTTCCAGAACAATTTCTATAACCCCTTCATTCTCAGATCTTTTATAGATCAATTCAAATTACAGTACCATTTTCTTAACCCTTTAATTCTCTGTACCTCTATGGATGCTTTCATTTTCTAGAACAATTTCTATAACCCCTTCATTCTCAGATCTTTTATAGATCAATTCAAATTACAGTACCATTTTCTTAACCCTTTAATTCTCAGTATCTCTGAACACACTTTCATTTCCCAGAACAATTTCTATAACCCCGTCATTCTCAGATTTTTATAGCTCCATTTTCTTAACCCTTTAATTTTCTGTACCTCTAGAGACGCTTTCATTTTCCAGAACAATTTCTATAACCCCTTCATTCTCAGATCTTTTATAGTTCAATTCAAATTACAGTACAATTTTCTTAACCCTTTAATTCTCAGTATCTCAGTATCTCTGAACACACTTTCATTTCCCAGAACAATTTCTATAACCCCTTCATTCTCAGATCTTTTATAGATCAATTCAAATTACAGTACCATTTTCTTAACCCTTTAATTCTCAGTATCTCAGTATCTCTGAACACACTTTCATTTCCCAGAACAATTTCTATAACCCCTTCATTCTCAGATCTTTTATAGATCAATTCAAATTACAGTACCATTTTCTCTGAACACACTTTCATTTCCCAGAACAATTTCTATAACCCCTTCATTCCCAGATCTTTTATAGATCAATTCAAATTACAGTACCATTTTCTTAACCCTTTAATTCTCAGTATCTCAGTATCTCTGAACACACTTTCATTTTCCAGAACAATTTCTATAACCCCTTCATTCTCAGATCATTTATAGATCAATTCAAATTACAGTACCATTTTCTTAACCCTTTAATTCTCAGTATCTCTGAACACACTTTCATTTCCCAGAACAATTTCTATAACCCCTTCATTCTCAGATCTTTTATAGATCAATTCAAATTACAGTACCATTTTCTAAACCCTTTAATTCTCAGTACCTCTGAACACACTTTCATTTCCCAGAACAATTTCTATAACCCCTTGATTCTCAGATCTTTTACAGATCAATTCAAATTACGGTACCATTTTCTTAACCCTTTATTTCTCAGTACCTGTGTACACCATTTCATTTCCCAGAACAATTTCTATAACCCATTCATTCCCAGCTCTTTTGTAGACTCATCCGAATCACAGTACCCTTTCTATAACCCTTTAATTCTCAGTACCTCTGAAAACGCTTTCATTTTGCAGAACAATTTCTATAACCCCTTCATTCTCAGATCTTTTATAGATCAATTCAAAATACAGTACCACTTTCATAACCCTTTGATTCTCAGTACCTCTGTACACGCTTTCATTTTCCAGAATATTTTATATAACCCATTCATTCCCAGCTTTTTGTAGACTCATCCGAATCACAGTACCCTTTCTATAACCCTTTAATTCTCAGTACCTCTGTACACGCTAATTTCCCAGAACAATTTCTATAACCCCTTCATTCTCAGATCTTTTACCGATCAATTCAAATTACAGTACCATTTTCTTAACCCTTTAATTCTCAGTACCTCTGTACACGCTTTCATTTTCCAGAACATTTTATATAACCCATTCATTCTCAGCTCTTTTGTAGACTCATCCGAATCACAGTACCCTTTCTATAACCCTTTAATTCTCAGTACCTCTGTACATGCTTTCATTTTCCAGAACAATTTCTATAACCCCGTCATTCTCAGATTTTTATAGCTCCATTTTCTTAACCCTTTAATTCTCTGTACCTCTATAGACGCTTTCATTTTCCAGAACATTTTGTATAACCTCCAGAACAATTTCTATAACCCCGTCATTCTCAGATTTTTATAGCTCTATTTTCTTAGCCTTTTAATTCTCTGTACCTCTATAGAGACTTTCATTTTCCAGAACAATTTCTATAACCCCTTCATTCTCAGATCTTTTATAGATCAATTCAAATTACAGTACAATTTTCTTAACCCTTTAATTCTCAGTGTCTCTGAACACACTTTCATTTCCCAGAACAATTTCTATAACCCCTTCATTCTCAGATCTTTTATAGATCAATTCAAATTACAGTACCATTTTCTTAACCCTTTAATTCTCAGTACCTCTGTACACGCTTTCATTTTCGAGAACATTTTATATAACCCATTCATTCCCAGCTCTTTTGTAGACTCATCCGAATCACAGTACCCTTTCTATAACCCTTTAATTCTCAGTACCTCTGTACATGCTTTCATTTTCCAGAACAATTTCTATAACCCCGTCATTCTCAGATTTTTATAGCTCCATTTTCTTAACCCTTTAATTCTCTGTACCTCTATAGACGCTTTCATTTTCCAGAACAATTTCTATAACCCCTTCATTCTCAGATCTTTTATAGATCAATTCAAATTACAGTACCATTTTCTTAACCCTTTAATTCTCTGTACCTCTATGGATGCTTTCATTTTCTAGAACAATTTCTATAACCCCTTCATTCTCAGATCTTTTATAGATCAATTCAAATTACAGTACCATTTTCTTAACCCTTTAATTCTCAGTATCTCTGAACACACTTTCATTTCCCAGAACAATTTCTATAACCCCGTCATTCTCAGATTTTTATAGCTCCATTTTCTTAACCCTTTAATTTTCTGTACCTCTAGAGACGCTTTCATTTTCCAGAACAATTTCTATAACCCCTTCATTCTCAGATCTTTTATAGTTCAATTCAAATTACAGTACAATTTTCTTAACCCTTTAATTCTCAGTATCTCAGTATCTCTGAACACACTTTCATTTCCCAGAACAATTTCTATAACCCCTTCATTCTCAGATCTTTTATAGATCAATTCAAATTACAGTACCATTTTCTTAACCCTTTAATTCTCAGTATCTCAGTATCTCTGAACACACTTTCATTTCCCAGAACAATTTCTATAACCCCTTCATTCTCAGATCTTTTATAGATCAATTCAAATTACAGTACCATTTTCTCTGAACACACTTTCATTTCCCAGAACAATTTCTATAACCCCTTCATTCCCAGATCTTTTATAGATCAATTCAAATTACAGTACCATTTTCTTAACCCTTTAATTCTCAGTATCTCAGTATCTCTGAACACACTTTCATTTTCCAGAACAATTTCTATAACCCCTTCATTCTCAGATCATTTATAGATCAATTCAAATTACAGTACCATTTTCTTAACCCTTTAATTCTCAGTACATCTGTACACGCTTTCATTTTCCAAAACATTTTATATAACCCATTCATTCCCAGCTCTTTTGTAGACTCATCCAAATTACAGTACCCTTTCTATAACCCTTTCATTCTCAGTACCTCTGTACACACTTTCATTTTGCAGAACAATTTCTAGTTAGTCCTCCTTTCTCAGCTCTATTATAGATCCATTGAAATTACAGTACAATTTTCTTAACCCTTTAATTCTCTGTACCTCTTTCGGCGCTTTCATTTTCCAGAACAATTTCTATAACCCCTTCATTCTCAGATCTTTTATAGATCAATTCAAATTACAGTACAATTTTCTTAACCCTTTAATTCTCTGTACCTCTTTAGACGCTTTCATTTCCCAGAACAATTTCTATAACCCCTTCATTCTCAGATCTTTTATAGATCAATTCAAATTACAGTACCATTTTCTTGACCCTTTAATTCTCAGTACCTCTGTACACGCTTTCATTTTCCAGAACATTTTATATAACCCATTCATTCCCAGCTCTTTTGTAGACTCATCCGAATCACAGTACCCTTTCTATAACCCTTTAATTCTCAGTACCTCTGTACATGCTTTCATTTTCCAGAACAATTTCTATAACCCCGTCATTCTCAGATTTTTATAGCTCCATTTTCTTAACCCTTTAATTCTCCGTACCTCTATAGACGCTTTCATTTTCCAGAACAATTTCTATAACCCCTTCATTCTCAGATCTTTTATAGATCAATTCAAATTACAGTACCATTTTCTTAACCCTTTAATTCTCAGTATCTCTGAACACACTTTCATTTCCCAGAACAATTTCTATAACCCCTTCATTCTCAGATCTTTTATAGATCAATTCAAATTACAGTACCATTTTCTTAACCCTTTAATTCTCAGTATCTCTGAACACACTTTCATTTCCCAGAACAATTTCTATAACCCCTTCATTCTCAGATCTTTTATAGATCAATTCAAATTACAGTACCATTTTCTTAACCCTTTAATTCTCAGTACCTCTGTACACGCTTTCATTTTCCAGAACATTTTATATAACCCATTCATTCCCAGCTCTTTTGTACACTCATCCGAATCACAGTACCCTTTCTATAACCCTTTAATTCTCAGTACCTCTGTACATGCTTTCATTTTCCAGAACAATTTCTATAACCCCGTCATTCTCAGATTTTTATAGCTCCATTTTCTTAACCCTTTAATTCTCTGTACCTCTATAGACGCTTTCATTTTCCAGAACAATTTCTATAACCCCTTCATTCTCAGATCTTTTATAGATCAATTCAAATTACAGTACCACTTTCTTAACCCTTTAATTCTCAGTATCTCTGAACACACTTTCATTTCCCAGAACAATTTCTATAACCCCTTCATTCTCAGATCTTTTATAGATCAATTCAAATTACAGTACCATTTTCTTAACCCTTTAATTCTCAGTACCTCTGAACACACTTTCATTTCCCAGAACAATTTCTATAACCCCTTGATTCTCAGATCTTTTACAGATCAATTCAAATTACGGTACCATTTTCTTAATACTTTATTTCTCAGTACCTGTGTACACCATTTCATTTCCCAGAACAATTTCTATAACCCATTCATTCCCAGCTCTTTTGTAGACTCATCCGAATCACAGTACCCTTTCTATAACCCTTTAATTCTTAGTACCTCTGAAAACGCTTTCATTTTGCAGAACAATTTCTATAACCCCTTCATTCTCAGATCTTTTATAGATCAATTCAAAATACAGTACCACTTTCATAACCCTTTAATTCTCAGTATCTCTGTACACGCTTTCATTTTCCAGAATATTTTATATAACCCATTCATTCCCAGCTTTTTGTAGACTCGTCCGAATCACAGTACCCTTTCTATAACCCTTTAATTCTCAGTACCTCTGTACACGCTTTCATTTTCCAGAACATTTTATATAACCCATTCATTCTCAGCTCTTTTGTAGACTCATCCGAATCACAGTACCCTTTCTATAACCCTTTAATTCTCAGTACCTCTGTACATGCTTTCATTTTCCAGAACAATTTCTATAGCCCCTTCATTCTCAGATCTTTTATAGATCAATTCAAATTACAGTACCATTTTCTTAACCCTTTAATTCTCAGTATCTCTGAACACACTTTCATTTCCCAGAACAATTTCTATAACCCCTTCATTCTCAGATCTTTTATAGATCAATTCAAATTACAGTACCATTTTCTTAACCCTTTAATTCTCAGTACCTCTGTACACGCTTTCATTTTCCAGAACATTTTATATAACCCATTCATTCCCAGCTCTTTTGTAGACTCATCCGAATCACAGTACCCTTTCTATAACCCTTTAATTCTCAGTACCTCTGTACATGCTTTCATTTTCCAGAACAATTTCTATAACCCCGTCATTCTCAGATTTTTATAGCTCCATTTTCTTAACCCTTTAATTCTCTGTACCTCTATAGACGCTTTCATTTCCCAGAACAATTTCTATAACCCCTTCATTCTCAGATCTTTTATAGATCAATTCAAATTACAGTACCATTTTCTTAACCCTTTAATTCTCAGTATCTCTGAACACACTTTCATTTCCCAGAACAATTTCTATAACCCCTTCATTCTCAGATCTTTTATAGATCAATTCAAATTACAGTACCATTTTCTTAACCCTTTAATTCTCAGTATCTCTGAACACACTTTCATTTCCCAGAACAATTTCTATAACCCCTTCATTCTCAGATCTTTTATAGATCAATTCAAATTACAGTACCATTTTCTTAACCCTTTAATTCTCAGTACCTCTGTACACGCTTTCATTTTCCAGAACATTTTATATAACCCATTCATTCCCAGCTCTTTTGTACACTCATCCGAATCACAGTACCCTTTCTATAACCCTTTAATTCTCAGTACCTCTGTACATGCTTTCATTTTCCAGAACAATTTCTATAACCCCGTCATTCTCAGATTTTTATAGCTCCATTTTCTTAACCCTTTAATTCTCTGTACCTCTATAGACGCTTTCATTTTCCAGAACAATTTCTATAACCCCTTCATTCTCAGATCTTTTATAGATCAATTCAAATTACAGTACCACTTTCTTAACCCTTTAATTCTCAGTATCTCTGAACACACTTTCATTTCCCAGAACAATTTCTATAACCCCTTCATTCTCAGATCTTTTATAGATCAATTCAAATTACAGTACCATTTTCTTAACCCTTTAATTCTCAGTACCTCTGAACACACTTTCATTTCCCAGAACAATTTCTATAACCCCTTGATTCTCAGATCTTTTACAGATCAATTCAAATTACGGTACCATTTTCTTAACCCTTTATTTCTCAGTACCTGTGTACACCATTTCATTTCCCAGAACAATTTCTATAACCCATTCATTCCCAGCTCTTTTGTAGACTCATCCGAATCACAGTACCCTTTCTATAACCCTTTAATTCTTAGTACCTCTGAAAACGCTTTCATTTTGCAGAACAATTTCTATAACCCCTTCATTCTCAGATCTTTTATAGATCAATTCAAAATACAGTACCACTTTCATAACCCTTTAATTCTCAGTATCTCTGTACACGCTTTCATTTTCCAGAATATTTTATATAACCAATTCATTCCCAGCTTTTTGTAGACTCGTCCGAATCACAGTACCCTTTCTATAACCCTTTAATTCTCAGTACCTCTGTACACGCTAATTTCCCAGAACAATTTCTATAACCCCTTCATTCTCAGATCTTTTACCGATCAATTCAAATTACAGTACCATTTTCTTAACCCTTTAATTCTCAGTACCTCTGTACACGCTTTCATTTTCCAGAACATTTTATATAACCCATTCATTCTCAGCTCTTTTGTAGACTCATCCGAATCACAGTACCCTTTCTATAACCCTTTAATTCTCAGTACCTCTGTACATGCTTTCATTTTCCAGAACAATTTCTATAACCCCTTCATTCTCAGATCTTTTATAGATCAATTCAAATTACAGTACCATTTTCTTAACCCTTTAATTCTCAGTATCTCTGAACACACTTTCATTTCCCAGAACAATTTCTATAACCCCTTCATTCTCAGATCTTTTATAGATCAATTCAAATTACAGTACCATTTTCTTAACCCTTTAATTCTCAGTACCTCTGTACACGCTTTCATTTTCCAGAACATTTTATATAACCCATTCATTCCCAGCTCTTTTGTAGACTCATCCGAATCACAGTACCCTTTCTATAACCCTTTAATTCTCAGTACCTCTGTACATGCTTTCATTTTCCAGAACAATTTCTATAACCCCGTCATTCTCAGATTTTTATAGCTCCATTTTCTTAACCCTTTAATTCTCTGTACCTCTATAGACGCTTTCATTTTCCAGAACAATTTATAACCCCTTCATTCTCAGATCTTTTATAGATCAATTCAAATTACAGTACCATTTTCTTAACCCTTTAATTCTCAGTATCTCTGAACACACTTTCATTTCCCAGAACAATTTCTATAACCCCTTCATTCTCAGATCTTTTATAGATCAATTCAAATTACAGTACCATTTTCTTAACCCTTTAATTCTCAGTACCTCTGTACACGCTTTCATTTTCCAGAACATTTTATATAACCCATTCATTCCCAGCTCTTTTGTAGACTCATCCGAATCACAGTACCCTTTCTATAACCCTTTAATTCTCAGTACCTCTGTACATGCTTTCATTTTCCAGAACAATTTCTATAACCCCGTCATTCTCAGATTTTTATAGCTCCATTTTATTAACCCTTTAATTCTCAGTATCTCTGAACACACTTTCATTTCCCAGAACAATTTCTATAACCCCTCCATTCTCAGATCTTTTATAGATCAATTCAAATTACAGTACCATTTTCTTAACCCTTTAATTCTCAGTACCTCTGAACACACTTTCATTTCCCAGAACAATTTCTATAACCCCTTGATTCTCAGATCTTTTACAGATCAATTCAAATTACGGTACCATTTTCTTAACCCTTTATTTCTCAGTACCTGTCTACACCATTTCATTTCCCAGAACAATTTCTATAACCCATTCATTCCCAGCTCTTTTGTAGACTCATCCGAATCACAGTACCCTTTCTATAACCCTTTAATTCTTAGTACCTCTGAAAACGCTTTCATTTTGCAGAACAATTTCTATAACCCCTTCATTCTCAGATCTTTTATAGATCAATTCAAAATACAGTACCACTTTCATAACCCTTTAATTCTCAGTACCTCTGTACACGCTTTCATTTTCCAGAATATTTTATATAACCCATTCATTCCCAGCTTTTTGTAGACTCATCCGAATCACAGTACCCTTTCTATAACCCTTTAATTCTCAGTACCTCTGTACACGCTAATTTCCCAGAACAATTTCTATAACCCCTTCATTCTCAGATCTTTTACCGATCAATTCAAATTACAGTACCATTTTCTTAACCCTTTAATTCTCAGTACCTCTATAGACGCTTTCATTTTCCAGAACAATTTCTATAACCCCTTCATTCTCAGATCTTTTATAGATCAATTCAAATTACAGTACCATTTTCTTAACCCTTTAATTCTCAGTATCTCTGAACACACTTTCATTTCCCAGAACAATTTCTATAACCCCTTCATTCTCAGATCTTTTATAGATCAATTCAAATTACAGTACCATTTTCTTAACCCTTTAATTCTCAGTACCTCTGTACACGCTTTCATTTTCCAGAACATTTTATATAACCCATTCATTCCCAGCTCTTTTGTAGACTCATCCGAATCACAGTACCCTTTCTATAACCCTTTAATTCTCAGTACCTCTGTACATGCTTTCATTTTCCAGAACAATTTCTATAACCCCGTCATTCTCAGATTTTTATAGCTCCATTTTATTAACCCTTTAATTCTCAGTATCTCTGAACACACTTTCATTTCCCAGAACAATTTCTATAACCCCTCCATTCTCAGATCTTTTATAGATCAATTCAAATTACAGTACCATTTTCTTAACCCTTTAATTCTCAGTACCTCTGAACACACTTTCATTTCCCAGAACAATTTCTATAACCCCTTGATTCTCAGATCTTTTACAGATCAATTCAAATTACGGTACCATTTTCTTAACCCTTTATTTCTCAGTACCTCTGAACATGCTTTCATTTCCCAGAACAATTTCTATAACCCCTTCATTCTCAGATCTTTTATAGATCAATTCAAATTACAGTACCATTTTCTTAACCCTTTAATTCTCAGTACCTCTGTACACGCTTTCATTTTCCAGAACAGTTTCTATAACCCCTTCATTCTCAGATCTTTTATAGATCAATTCAAATTACAGTACCATTTTCTTAACCCTTTAATTCTCAGTATCTCAGTATCTCTGAACACACTTTCATTTCCCAGAACAATTTCTATAACCCCTTCATTCTCAGATATTTTATAGATCAATTCAAATTACAGTACCATTTTCTTAACCCTTTATTTCTCAGTACCTCTGTACACGCTTTCATTTTGCAGAACATTTTATATAACCCATTCATTGCCAGCTCTTTTGTAGACTCATCCGAATCACAGTACGCTTTCTATAACCCTTTAATTTTCAGTACCTCTGTACACTCTTTTATTTTCCAGAACATTTTATATAAGCCATTCATTCCCAGCTCTTTTGTAGAGTCATCCAAATTACAGTGCCCTTTCTATAACCCTTTCATTCTCAGTACCTCTGTACACACTTTCATTTTGGAGAACAATTTCTAGTTAGTCCTCCTTTCTCAGCTCTATTATAGATCCATTCAAATTACAGTACAATTTTCTTAACCCTTTATTTCTCAGTACCTCTGAACATGCTTTCATTTCCCAGAACAATTTCTATAACCCCTTCATTCTCAGATCTTTTATAGATCAATTCAAATTACAGTACCATTTTCTTAACCCTTTAATTCTCAGTACCTCTGTACACGCTTTCATTTTCCAGAACATTTTATATAACCCATTCATTCCCAGCTCTTTTGTAGACTCATCCGAATCACAGTACCCTTTCTATAACCCTTTAATTCTCAGTACCTCTATAGACGCTTTCATTTTCCAGAACAGTTTCTATAACCCCTTCATTCTCAGATCTTTTATAGATCAATTCAAATTACAGTACCATTTTCTTAACCCTTTAATTCTCAGTATCTCAGTATCTCTGAACACACTTTCATTTCCCAGAACAATTTCTATAACCCCTTCATTCTCAGATCTTTTATAGATCAATTCAAATTACAGTACCACTTTCTTAACCCTTTAATTCTCAGTATCTCTGAACACACTTTCATTTCCCAGAACAATTTCTATAACCCCTTCATTCTCAGATCTTTTATAGATCAATTCAAATTACAGTACCATTTTCTTAACCCTTTAATTCTCAGTACCTCTGAACACACTTTCATTTCCCAGAACAATTTCTATAACCCCTTGATTCTCAGATCTTTTACAGATCAATTCAAATTACGGTACCATTTTCTTAACCCTTTATTTCTCAGTACCTGTGTACACGCTTTCATTTCCCAGAACAATTTCTATAACCCATTCATTCCCAGCTCTTTTGTAGACTCATCCGAATCACAGTACCCTTTCTATAACCCTTTAATTCTTAGTACCTCTGAAAACGCTTTCATTTTGCAGAACAATTTCTATAACCCCTTCATTCTCAGATCTTTTATAGATCAATTCAAAATACAGTACCACTTTCATAACCCTTTAATTCTCAGTATCTCTGTACACGCTTTCATTTTCCAGAATATTTTATACAACCCATTCATTCCCAGCTTTTTGTAGACTCGTCCGAATCACAGTACCCTTTCTATAACCCTTTAATTCTCAGTACCTCTGTACACGCTAATTTCCCAGAACAATTTCTATAACCCCTTCATTCTCAGATCTTTTACCGATCAATTCAAATTACAGTACCATTTTCTTAACCCTTTAATTCTCAGTACCTCTGTACACGCTTTCATTTTCCAGAACATTTTATATAACCCATTCATTCTCAGCTCTTTTGTAGACTCATCCGAATCACAGTACCCTTTCTATAACCCTTTAATTCTCAGTACCTCTGTACATGCTTTCATTTTCCAGAACAATTTCTATAACCCCTTCATTCTCAGATCTTTTATAGATCAATTCAAATTACAGTACCATTTTCTTAACCCTTTAATTCTCAGTACCTCTGTACACGCTTTCATTTTCCAGAACATTTTATATAACCCATTCATTCCCAGCTCTTTTGTAGACTCATCCGAATCACAGTACCCTTTCTATAACCCTTTAATTCTCAGTACCTCTGTACATGCTTTCATTTTCCAGAACAATTTCTATAACCCCGTCATTCTCAGATTTTTATAGCTCCATTTTCTTAACCCTTTAATTCTCTGTACCTCTATAGACGCTTTCATTTTCCAGAACAATTTCTATAACCCCTTCATTCTCAGATCTTTTATAGATCAATTCAAATTACAGTACCATTTTCTTAACCCTTTAATTCTCAGTATCTCTGAACACACTTTCATTTCCCAGAACAATTTCTATAACCCCTTCTTTCTCAGATCTTTTATAGATCAATTCAAATTACAGTACCATTTTCTTAACCCTTTAATTCTCAGTACCTCTGAACACACTTTCATTTCCCAGAACAATTTCTATAACCCCTTCATTCTCAGATCTTTTATAGATCAATTCAAATTACAGTACCATTTTCTTAACCCTTTATTTCTCAATACCTCTGAACACGCTTTCATTTCCCAGAACAATTTCTATAACCCCTTCATTCTCAGATCTTTTACAGATCAATTCAAATTACAGTACCATTTTTATGCCTCCGCCACGAAGTGTCGCCGGAGGCATTATGTTTTCGGGTCGTCCGTCCGTCCGTCCGTCCGTCCGTCCTTCCGTCCGTCCTTCCGTCCGTCCGTCCGTCCGTCCGTCCGTCCGTAACCAATTTTGTGGACAGCGTATCTAAAAAACTTTGAGAGGTATCCTAATGAAACTTGGCATGTATATGTATGAGTGGGTGAAGTTGTGCCTATCAACTTTTGGGTGCACACGCTCGAGGTCAAAGGTCAAAAGGTCATGGTCAAATGCTCAGAATTATACTATTTCCCCTATATCTCTGCAATGCCTGAAGGTATTTTCTTGAAACTTGGTGTATACATGAACTTTCAAATAAAGATTCCCCAGAGAGAGTTTTGGGTCATGAGGTCAAAGGTCAAGGGTCAAAGGTCAAGTGAAAATGTTAAAATTTCACTTTTTTCTCCATATCTCACAGATATTTCAAGGTATCTTCATGGAACTTAGTATATATACATGCACTGACTGGCAGTGATCAATTTAGGGGTCATGGGTCAAAGGTCATGGGTCAAAGGTCAAGGTCCACTCATCAAAATGCCATTATTTCCCTCTTATCTATGCAATGCCAGCAGGATTTTTTTCTTGAAACTTAGTGTATGCATTTATTACCCAATACAGATTCTCTGGGAAGTTTCTTGTCAAAAGTCAAAGGCCAAAAGGTCAAAGGTCAAGTGAAAGTGTTAAATTTCACTTCTGCTTTAAACTTATAAAAGGGTCAAAAGTTGGGTACAAATCCCCAGATACCTGCACTCTTATTAGACAGTATAGCCATTAATCCAAATAAACCTAGTTCAAGGAAAGCGAACATTCAATGCATGTGTGACAAACCTGTCATTTTAATATTTTGCCAGTTATGTGAAACTGTCATCACACATTGTCAAGACATTGTGCTTTAGACCTATTTGGAAAACCATGCATTATGGCGGAGGCATACCAGTCGCCATAGCGACATTTCTAGTCTATATTGTTTCCATGTAATTTGGACTTTCTTTTTGAGCAAGTGAAATTAATGTTCAGGCAAGTGTTTTGCAGCAAATTTGAAAATCTGCTTGCCCGACAGGGCAAGTGGTAAAGTAAAGCTACGGTGAATAGTTTTCTTTTGACAATAATTGCTTGGAAATGATTGTAATAATAGTCACTCTAAAAAAGTGCTCTGCCAAGTCAGAAGATCTTATTTTTGAGGGTGATGAATTTCATTATTTTTCATATGATTCTCTATACTTTGATGTCAACCCTAAAATTCTACCTAGGGCAGTCAATCTTCTTGTGGGAGACTGAAGATGCTGAAGAAACTGCCATGAAGAAAACACAAGGAAATGCTGTGAGAAAGAGACTAGGTGCTGGTGGAACCAAGAAACTCCCAAAGACTCCACAGAGGTTTACATCCACCAGGATCCTAGCTTCATCAGTTAGCCGTGATATACATGAAGATAGTATGTGCCCTTTGTCTTTTTATGCCTCCGGCACGAAGTGGTGCCGGAGGCATCATATTTTCGGGTTGTCCGTCCGTAATGAATTTTGTGGACAGCATAACTAAAAAACCTTTTGAGGTATCCTAATGAAACTTGGCGTGTATGTGTATTAGGGGGTGAAGTTGTGCCTATCAACTTTTGGGTGCACATGCTGAAGGTCAAAGGTCAAAAGGTCAAGGTCAAATACGTAAAATTTCACTATTTCCACCATATCTATGCAATGCCTGAAGATATTTTCTTAAAACTTAGTGTATACATGTATTACCCAATTAAGATTCTCTGATGAAAGTTTGGGGTCATGAGGTCAAAGGTCAATAGGTCAAGTAACAATATTTAAACTTCACTTTTTCTCCGTAACTTGGAAATTGTTCAAGGTATCTTCATGGAACATAGTATATTTATATATGTACTGACTGGCAGTGATTATCTAGAGAATTTAGGGTTCATGGGGTCAAAGGTCAGGGGTCAAAGGTCAAGGGCAACACTTCAACATTTTACTATTTCCCTCATAATTATGCACTGCCAGCAGGATTTTTTTTTTAATACTTGGTGTATGCATGTATATTTAAACCTAATAGAGATTCTCTGGAAACTTTTTTTTTCTTTCTTTTTTTTTGCCTCAAAGGTCAAAAGGTCAAAGATCAAGGGAAAGTGCTGAACTAACTTTTTCCTCCATATCTCAGAAGTGGCTCAAGTTATCTTGAAACTTTCTACATATTTATGCATGTTCTGCCCGACAGTGATTATCCTATGAATTTTAGGGTCAAAGGCCAGATGAAAATGGTAACAATGTACTTTTCAATACAGAAGCACTTTCTCTCCATACCTTGAAAATTACTCAATGCATAATCTTACGAATGGGCAAAGTCAAGTTAAAGTCCTTAAATCCCCAAATACATGCTCTCCTATTCATCCAATTAAACCTAGGTCAAGGAAGGTGAACATTCAACACAATTTGTGACAAACTTGTCATTTTAGTATTTTGCCAATTTTGTGAAAATGTAATCTCACATTGTCCACATGTACTATAGACCTATTAGGAGAATCATGCATTATGGCGGAGGCATACCAGTCGCCTTAGCGACATTTCTAGTTGGATCATGGAAAGATTAGCCTTTGTTGGGTGTGTTGCTTCTTGTAGAAATAATGGAACATTACATGTCACAGTGAAGTAAAACTAATCATAATGGGACAATACCAAGGAACATATATTTTTCGACAGATGACAGGCAATTACCTTAATAACTTCATTTCATTAAAAAAAAAATAATGATGGTGGTACTAATTATGATAATTGTCATAAAAATTACAGTAATGATAATCCATCCATCCATAATCAGTTTCTTGGACAGCAAAACTTGAGAACCATGAGATCTCTGAATCATATTTGGCATTAAACTTTTGGCGCAGGCAGGTCATAGGTCGAGGCCACATACTAAAACAGGGCTGCACACTAACCCATTTTCTCTAATGGTCCGACCTGTCAGTTGAACCATAAGGTACCCAGTTTTTCCTTCTTTTACTGGTCAATTCCTGAAAAAATTACTGGTCCAACAATGATTTTCAACCGGTCAGGAACCATCGGACCAGTGCCACTGTGCAGCATTGGCTAAGATATCACAATTTTCCCTTTATCTCTGCAATGCTTTAATGTGTCATCATGAAACTCAGTGTGTACATGTATTGCCAAATCAAGATTCTCTAAGGAAAGTTTAAGAAAGGTCAAAGGTCAGGTAAAAATGCTAAAATTTCACTTTTTTCCTCCATATATTGGAAATGGCTGAATGTACCGTCATGAAACTTAGTACATATGTCTACATGTATAATATTACATTGAAATTGATTCTCTTTAGAAGTTTTTGGTCACGAGGTCAAGGTCAAGGATGAGAGGTCAGGTTGGAATGCTACGATTATACTTTTTATGCTGAAATTGCACTGTTTTCTCCATACCCAGGAAATGACTGAATGCATTTTACACTTACACTGTAGCGTATTAATAGACTTTGGATGCATTCCTGCACAGTGATAATATAGGGAAAGTTTTTAGATGTGAGATCAACTGTTGGGGGAATATGCTAAAATTTCACTTGTTCAATATTTTGAAAGTGGCTATGCATGAAGGATAATGTAATGTTGTTATTAAAGGGATTATTCTTCAGAGTTGTGATGTCTGTGGTGTTCCTGAACATATGAACTCCTAGAATTAAGAGAAAACCAAGAAATGCCCAGGTTCTCTTAAAAAAATAATATACCAGAGATATGCAAAGCTGTGCAGTGGCCACTCTTTTTCATTGCCTCTTTTTTGTTGACAGAACCTGCAGCAAAATCTCCTGTTCGCTATATAACTGAGGGACTTATCAGGAAGGCAACTGGCAAGGAGAGCCTCAATGATGTCCTCTCTTTGCACCTGTCAGTCAGAAAGGAGGATGGGAAGAAAATCAGAGTAAGAAAACTCATTAAATGGCAATGAACTACAGAACAGAGACTTTTACTCCTGTATGTTTTGTACTGGTAAAGAAAAAGAATTATCAATTACCATTTGAATCCATATTTCTTCCATAAAAAAAGGGGGAACATGAATCAGTGTAAATTATTAGATGATATTATAAAGTGATAGGCACAATTCAGTGATAGCATTAGCAGAAGTTGTTCAGTTTGATGATGACGATGTTGATGATGATGATGAAATGTTTGTATAGCGCCATTTATCTGTAGAAACATTCAAAGGCACCCAGCTCCCACAATGTGTCACACATCATTCACAAAGTTGCTGAAAAAGATAAGTCTTCAGTTCAAATTTGAAAGTATTGAGGCTGTTGCGATTCTGAAGGGGGACTGGTAGAGTGTTCCACAGACGTGGCGCAACAGAAGAGAAGGCTCTATCCCCATACATTTTTAGGCGGGTAGTGGGAATATGGAGAGTCAGTCCAGTACAAAGTAGTCCTGGTCATCGCTGATGTACACTGATAAGCAAAGTAGTGAGGGGACGAGTTATGGAGAGCCTTATAAGCCTTATAATTTGCTATAATTTGCAACTTCTGCTAATGCTATCACTGAATTGTGCCTATCACTTTATAATATCATCTAATAATTTACACAATTCATGTTCCCCCCTTTTTTATGGAAGAAATATGGATTCAAATGGTAATTCATAATCCTTTTTCTTTACCAGTAGCATTATTTCATCACAAATTAAGAATAATAATTATCTTTAAGTATTAAAGGGGCCCTGAAATCCACAAATTTGAGCTCTGAGAGGGCTAAGATGTGTTTATTCTTTGATATTCTTTTACCAGTTGTTTGTGGAAAGCACCTGTGTGAGAGAGAAACCACTTTTGCCACCCTGATATTGCACATTTTGAAGTTCCTAAGCCCCGCCCCTAAAAAAAGTCAACTTTCGACAAACGCAAGTCACGTGACCACATACGTCATCTCAAGAATGAAGCTTTCGTAGCAGATGACAGCTGACAACATTTAGCCAATGTTCGAAGCACTCGTACCGCGTATACCCGGCCTAAAGGTGCGATCACACATCGCCGGTTTAGATGGCGGTTCTCAAACCGCCGTGAACTGTGTCCCAATGATGGCGGAAAGCGCTTTGACTACGTTCTCAACACGTTTTGAACACGGAGCAAATGCGGATTGACGCGGTGGTAACACGTATCGTCCCGGAAGGTGGAGGAGTCCATGCCAAGCCCATGTAGTTGGATGCAATCAGAGCCCTTTCAATTGTCCTCAATGGGTTTCAACAAGGAGCATTTTGCTTTGTTAGGTAAACACAATTTTAAAGAAATTATGAAACGTTGTAATCCCCTGTGTTTTACAGATTGATATAAGTGATGTAACAAGCGATTATCTTCAAGTTTCAACGTGACTTTTCTCTTTCTCTTTTAATTTTTAAAATATCCGTATTAACTGTCATTAAAAAGACATACATATCAAAGCAGAATCCAAAATAGTTTCCAAAGTTTCCTGTTCATTTGTAGGTTTATTTATCAAACGATGTACAAGTACTTGCTTGTTTCAACATCTCTCTTTTTTTAATTCTTTCTTAATTAAGTTTTCACATAATCATTTCGCGTGTTGAATTTAAGATCTTGTTGCTTGTTATCCATGTTTTCACAAAATTGCTCCTTCTTATCTTTCACAGCTTCTTGTGAAATATGAGCCTAGGAGAGTTCCTAAATCGTAAGGGGAATCTGTATGTGATACCCTCGATCCATTACGACAAACTACTATCATAATGGCAAACGTGGTTTATGCCGCCCCAGAACTGTGGAACAGCATCCCAAGTAATAGAACATGCAAGTTCCATCAATATGTCCAAAATGTTTTTAAATACTTAACTATTAAAATAGTAACATAGTGATTGTAGATGATGATTTATGCAGCATGTTACTGTTTCTGAAATTACCTTTTCCTGTTTATCTTTTTGTTCCCCCTCTAAAGCGCATAGAGACCTTGCCAGAGGTATTATGCGCTATATAAGAACAGTAATGATGATAATATAATAATAATGTCTTTAACAACAGTCAATAAAAAAGACATATTATGTACATTATACATTATCAAAGAAACATATAGTATTATGTGCATAGTTTCCTCTTTACTTACAGGTTCATGTAACATAATAATAGTGTTTTTTCAAGTTTCAACATTGCTTTTCCCTCTACTCTCTTAAGTTTCAACATATCTGTATCAACATGCAGTCTTACAAAAATGGCATACATAATCACGAAAGCAGAACCCAACATATTTACGGTTAAAGTCTTCTGTGTGTAACACGTTGCTGGCCATCTTAAAAGCTGTTAAGCTTTGATAAAATTATGAACTTACCTTTTAATGTAAATGATGTACTATTCAACATACCTAACAACTTTTTGAACATTAAACTTTATTTGTTACTGATATGTGTTAAAGAAGTAAGGAAACTGTAGCATTCAATATATTTGCCCGATCTTGCATTATGGGTTCATCTTTGCTTTTATCTCCATTTTTTATTGCTCTGCCATGAAGTGTCGCCGGAGCCATTATTCTCTTTTAAGTTCATTGTTTCTTTTCGCTTGAAAATTATGGCGGTGTTAACACAGTATTATCACGGATCTTGCGGTGCAAATACGGAGGATGCCGTTCTTAACACGATGAACGGCGATGTGAACACGGTCCATTTCAAACCGCCATGACCGCCATGAAAAATTAAACATGTTTAATTTTTCTGGTGGTTCCCCGCGGTTCTCGGGGTTCATGGCGGATGGGTGACGGATGACCACGGTATGTGTACGGTGTTAACACGGTCTTCGGCGGAGCACGGCGATGTGTGATTGCACCTTTACCCGTACACGTACCCCGCTGTTGTCGTGTGTTGATTGCTCACAAGACGTTGGGTTGTCAAACATTTGATTTGAAGAAAAATATTGTTTAAGATCTTAGCTGCACCTTGTAAACCATGCCTAGACAATGCATCGTTGCAGGGTGTAGTAACACGGCAAAGGATGGGGTGAGTCTTCACTCCTTTCCCATAAGATCCAAATGTACGGAAAATTTAGACAGCAAGAGTAAAGCTGACGAGGGCCGACTGAGATGGGCCCAGCAGCTCAAGGTTGGTATAATAATGCAGCGCCCATTTCCTTCGAAGTGGGGCTGCATACCCAGATTGTTATCAAACGAACGCATCAGAAGGCTGAATCCTGATGCTGCGCCTCAGCCGCTCAGACTAATTGATAAATCCCCAAATTCCACAGTAAGATGGAATAGTTTCTTAAGATTCTATTCCTGTCACGTGTAGCTTGCATTTTATGTGGTGACTGACTATTAAGCGGTGTTTGGTACTGGCCTTGTGAGTAAATTCCAGGTTTCTGTAGCTGTTTTGTGTGCAAAAATCTGTGCCTCTACAATTATGTAGCTATTGGTAATTTGAAAGAAAAAAAAAATCATAGATTTGTCATACAATTTACATCGAAACAAAGCTTGGGATTTTCTCTACAACTATGTTCATTACATGTCCAGGGTAACTAACACTAATAGGCCTATAAAAAAAAAAAGTTACATAGGTTTGAAAAACAGAATATCTTTCATAAAGCATGACTACGTTGCAGTCTCAGATTAATGTGGCACACAGGGGTTTTGCACCATGGCATACCGACAAAGAGTTGATAGGAGAAATGCATGTATGTAAATCAATGAAAATAGATGAAGTAAAAAACAAAATTATGATACTAGTATCAATACAGTAGACGTTACTTGTAACAATGAATTAAGACTTTGCTCTGAAATTGGAATGATCAGATTTTGTCTCTTGTGCTGACATAGATACCGTAATCATAAAAAATACTGTATTACAATTGCTGAACAAACAAAAATCCACATACAGATCTACGCGTATTTTGCTGTAATATTTTCAGGTCTGATTAAATATTCTGCTCATGTGAATGCGCAGAAATTTCTCATTTAATCTTTATGATCAGATAAAGAGTGGGGATAATTAATGAAATGAAATATTATCATTCATCAGCTTGAACCTGGTGCAGTGCAGGCCTTAGGCGCTGTTGTTCATACATCATCATTGGGAAACCGCCAGGGCTGAGCTTTTATAGTGGGAGCCCGATCACTGCATAGTTCCCCACAATAATTTGTCCACAATAAATATGATTTTTTTTTTCATAGTCCATTACCATAATTCAACATCATGCTTATGCAAATATGATTGCTGAAAGTTCCAAGAACTTATTTCTATTATTTTTTAAGCGAAGCAAATCTCAATTCTGCTCATGCAGTTCGAGTTCCTAGCTCAGCTCATGAAAAAAATGATAAATGCCGAGGCTAAGCCTCATTACATATTATAGCTACGGCCAAGGCGCGGTCAAAGTGCTGCGCGGCTAGGCTCGGCTGGCAGTGACAGTAGCAAACGCTCACTCCCCGGGCCGATCGGGGTAATAATAGGCCTACTACTAGTAGTAGCCGCGAAAGTATGTGTAATGGGCAAATTGGTAGGTAGGGAACTGCAGTTTTGCTACAAAAACCAATAGAAATTCAGTTAAATGAAAACCAACAGTCTGGTTTACCAATCTCTGTTACCAAGCCGCCTTTCAATGTCATCAAACCGAGCGACAGCTATCTTCACCATGGACTAGGCAAAACTGCAGGAATTTTGTCACAAACATCTGCATGTTCAGAATCTGAACTTGAAAAGTCACCCTCTCTTCCATGCTACTATCCGATGAATCGCTCATGTTTGGGAAAGGGTTATTCAAAGAAAAATAGTTGTCTTATCCACTGTAGATGAACAACAAAAGCTAATAGATCTGAATACAACATCGTGCAAATAGAGCTGAGTAGCGTCTGCTCGAACTCGCATCATTCTTGAGATGGCGTCGTCAGGACGTACGCGCGCCGTTCCGTGTTTTGACAGAATTTCAAGGGGTGTTCCCAGAGCTATAGCTTCTCTCAAAATAGCACTTTCATGCATCAGAATCATCAAAAAGTAGTCGTAAATGCGAAATCAGCACATAACATTACATAAAATTGGCCTAAACATGAAAATTAGGCTAATTGGGCTTCAGGGCCCCTTTAAGGTTATTTCTGTAAGAAAACATGCTGAAAAAAGCAAGTTGTAGGCATTGCAATCCAATTGCACAAGCTGATTTAGATGTAATATTATAATTGCTCGGGCAAAGTGAGTCAAAAGTTGCAAAAAAAAAAGAAGAAATAATGAAATAAATTTCAGTAACTGTACATCCAGAAATGGATTTGTATTACAATAAGCTTTCAAGTTACATAAAATGAGACCCAATTCAGTCACCCTTTTAAGAATGAGTTTAAAGCCCAAACAAAGTTCTGGTACGACTGCAAAAGTTGTCAAATTTCGCTCCCAAATGTGAACGTATGCTTAGGAAATGTGCAGGATAACGATGTTATAACAAGATATTCGATGGGTAACGACGAAAATGCGAAATATTAATCAAAAAGGTTCAGTCAACCCTACTTACCCGAACGGGGTCAGGCTAAACTCGGACTCGAGGATAGCTCGGCTTCGCTTTGATGACGGCGGGATGAGTTGTAATGGTTGTCCCTCTGTGTACAGTGTTGTCCTATGGGAGCGCCCTGTATAAACTAGCGCTTCGTGTTCTGGCTACTCGCAGTAATGGTCCGAGTTGTTACAACGCGCGCATCAAAAACCTCTTTTGCGCGCATGTAAAATTAGTGTGCGCCTATCAAGCACCTCTGAAACAATCAAAGGCGCTTGATAAACAACAACAAAAACTCCAAAGACCGCGCGTCTCAGCAACTGAGGATCGCGCGCTGTCATTTTTGTTTTGTTTGTACAGGATTACATTGTACGTTAGCACGCACTTTCCTGTCCATTCAGTTACTAGTAGGCCTCATTTGGTATTATGCAGTGGCCAGTAGAATGTGGCGATCACGAACTGCGTGTGAATTGTCTGAAGTAGGGTCGAATTTTTCCCGAGACCGAGTTAGTCTGGAGCCTTCTGGAATAAAAGTCGGTTTTCCTACTATTATTATTTTTCTCAAAATACTCCAAACCGACTCATCATTCGGGCAAACCGCGTCAGCCAGGTAAGTTTCTTAGTGGACTCTTTCGATATATTGCAAGCAAAAATGAAATGGTGCTAGACGGGTTCTCAAGCACTTACCGAAACTTAGTTTTCACTTTAAACTACAGTCAACCTCTTGTTAGTTTTATCTTTTCTTTTTTTGAAGCGCCATAAGTACTGAAGGGGTGGACCTGTGCACTATACAAATAGCCATACCACGCGTGTCGATGTCAGACAAAATAAAATTTTCACCAAACTTGGCAGGTCTTATCAGGGAGATAGGATATAAAGTGAGCACCATAACCCATTTGGGACCCAAAACCCACAAATTACAAAATCTTTTTTAAAACTGAAAATGACAGAGATAAAATGTCATAGTAAGTATGTTTGTGAGTGCAGATTCAAGTTTGTTCATGTCTGATCCAAGGGTGGCCTTTTGGGGTCTCAGGAGGACCAAATTTTTTTCTTTTTTTTGGGGGGGGGGTGGTGGGACGATTTCACATAATTACATCTTGTACAAAACACATGACCAAAATTTGTCACCAAGCTTCACAGTCATTTTCTCTAGGATGATAGAAATACATTTGAACAAAAGGACCCAATGCACAGTGGTAAAATTCTGCAGTCCCAGTGGTTGAGAGCCGTGCATCAATTTTTTGCTCGCTGCATGTTCAATATCATATAATCATTGCGATCACTGGCGTTAGACACTGAAAAGGCAATACTGTTAAGCACAAGTTAGCAGAAGAGTTCATACACATAGTGCAAACATTCAGGCACTTTAAAAGCAGGAGCTGGCTAGCTGTGCATCCAGTAAATTTACTGTGGAATCTAGTGATTACTGATGCACATTTACATCTATGGCAAACCAAAAGGAAGTGCATCCAGCAAATTTGCGAAGCATCAGTACTAGGTATTGCTGTTTAAAGATTGATTTACATGGAACACAGTGCTCAGCATTGTATGTAAAGAATATGAGTTGTTGGTTTTTTCTGTACCTAAACAATTATGACTGGTGGCAAGGATTAATTTTTTTTTCATCACATTAAATGGTCTTACCTTTTTTAACCAGTTGTACCAGAAGAAAAATAATCCTGAAACATGTTCTTTACCATTCATAATTTTTCCCAATAAAATGTCATGACGTCAATTTTGCAAAAACAAAGAGAATAGATACATAAATAGATGGAACAGTGCCAGCAGTCACGTTGATTATGCAAATCCAGTAAATGTGTGGAATTACACCTCTATACCCTCATAAGCAGTCAGTATTAATATAACTTTTTTTTTTTCTGAACAGACTGTACACTTTGACTACTTTAAAGAAAGCCATCTTTTATACTTCCCTTCTGTCCTATGCTGAGACAGTATATAGAAAATCTTGAAGGCTTGAAGCGGCTCCAGGTTCTAAACCTGTCCTTCAATCAGATCCAGAAGATTGAGCGCTTGGACCACCTGATTCGGTTGCGGGAGCTTGACTTGAGTTGCAACTGCATCACTCGCATTGAGGGCCTAGAGACCCTCCTTCACTTACAGACCCTCAACCTGTCACACAACCTTATTGAGGCCATCCCTGCTTGGCTGGCCAAGAAACTTCGGGCATTGAGGGAGCTGCGCTTAGATGGCAACATGTTGTTCTCTGTGAGTTAACATCCAGCATTATTATATATATATTTTTTTTGCGTCTGCCACAAAGTGGTGCCAGAGTCATTATGTTTTCAAGTCATCTGTCGGTACATCCTGTCTGTAATCAATTTTCTAGACAGTTTAACTTAAGAACTGTTTTAGGTATCCAAATGACTTGGCATACAATGTATGTATGTTTTAGTGGACAAAGCTATGCCTATCAACTTGTGGGCGCTGATGCTATTTAAAGGTCAATGATCAATGTCAAATTCTTAAAATTTCAACATTTTCTCTGTATCTCTGCAATGCAAGAAGGTTTTTTTTTTTTTTTTTTTTAATGGAACTTTAGTGTGTACATGTATTACCAGATAAGAATTTTGCAGGAACAGATTTGGACCATTGGATCAAAGGTCAAAGATCAAGTGAGAATGCTAAATTTTCACTTTCTTGTCCATATCAAAAAAAAAAGAAGAAGAAGAAAAGCTCTAAATATCTACATGAAACTCAGGAGTTAATAACTCCTTGATGAAACTGAAATACATACTGTCTGACAGTGATTCTCTTTGGAAGTTTTATGTCGTAATATGGTCAAAGTTTGAGGTAAGAAATCAGGTTAAAATGCTAAAATCATGCTAAAATCATGGGGTCCCTGCAATTCAAATGTATGTTGACCACTATTGATGCTTTTTGGTCTCTACATTTAACTAAATCACTAAATACTTCATAAAGATATGCATCATATATGTTTGAACATTTTTTTCTTCATTTTTTCTACACCCTGTTAAACCCCACCTTGGAAAAAAAGAAGCCTCCAGGTCATCTTTATTCATGTTCCAGCTGTAATGTCATCTTCCAGTAACACCCAAGATGAAAAATAGACACAGTTAAACCATTCATTGCTATTGCAACCTGCACTTACAACAGTATCACACATTCTTTTCTAATGCAAATGTTTCTAACAAATGTTTGATGTAGTAATGAATGGTAAGGCACATTACTGTAATTATGTTCAACTCAGCTGATTTACTAATTTCCTTAACTTACAAATACTTATTGTTTCCTCCAAGGATAGTATAAATTGAATACTGATTTGTCTGTTCCTTCCTAGCAGCTTACCGACATTTCCCGTCTGCGGCCATTAAAAGATCTTGTCAGCTTGTCCATGTCAAGTAACCCGCTGTGTGACCTGGCCCACTACCGCCTGCTTGCAGTGTTTCACCTGAGAACCCTTGGAGTTCTGGATGGGGTGCAGATCAGTGGAGAGGAGCGAGTTCAAGCAGAGGAAAGATTCGCTCAGGGTAAGACCCTCAGAAAAGGTTTGAAGGGAGTAATTACACAACAAATTATTTCTAGGAGGAAGTCACATTGGAAAAAAAAAGTGAAATGAATAATTTTAAAGCTACAATTTTTTTAGCCAAATTGGGCAAATAGTACACAGTTGCAAGTATTAGAATGTACATCATCTTACATTGCACGAGAGGGATGAGGCATAATCATAGCCCCACATTCATGATGAGACTGCAACACAGATTTGTGAATGTGAAATGCCCCTCATTTTTCTGTCTGATCTTTATCATTTCCTCACATTCTATCTACCTCTGTATCTCATTGGTTCCCTTACCCTACATCACATGATTTTCCTCGTGAAACTTTTCTGCTGCTATACTTCTTACCTCATTTCCAGAGTTTTCCTCACACCATGATATGAAAGTACCTCACATAGAGGTTGGAATATAAAGTAACAATACTGTGACTATGAATATAAATGAGGGAGAAAAAAAGGTGAAATTGTTATGATTTTTTTTTCTGACATTACAGCATTGAAATAGTAATGATGAAAAACTAAAATAAGTTTCTCAAAGCAAATGAGGAGTACTATCAATACATTGTCCACGTAGTTATGTACATGATGGTGCCTGTAGAATGCCATGTTGATAACTCATTGAAACTTAGCTCTACAGGTTAACTTTCATTCATCTTGTATCATTTTGATTTTTCTTCACTGATTCATTGGAATTGTGTCTAATTTTCAGGGTAAATACTTCTTTAACAAAAATTGTATGCAAATGAATGAATTCGAATTATGTTATAAAGTGTCCAGATCCCAAAGTGATCAAAGATCATAAAGCATTTGCTAGAATGAATTACTCACCAGATTTTACACGCAAATGTGTGTAGTTAGCAGTGTAGCGCAACAGGGGCCATGTTAGGAAGCAAGCGGCTGGATTCACAACGCACATATATTATGTGATCCTATGGAGTACATTTTGCCTCCCTTTTATATTCTCAGTTATGGAGGCATCCAGAATTTTTATACCATAGGGTCACATGCTATCAGCGTGCTGTGAATCCAGCAGTTTGCTTCCTACAATGTCATCCTTACACATACTACAGCTAAATCATGTTAATAATTAATCTTAGGGTGTGTTACGCCTGTTCCGCTTCATTTTACCACTCAAGATTTGTACATGCTGCTCTCATTTTTCCCTGGTCCCTAATCTGATCTTATCCCATTTCCCAGAGGAGATTGAAAACCTTGAGATCCAACTGGAGGCTAGAGAGAAGCGATTTCAAGCCCTTGAAGCAGACCATACTACTGCCCTGGATGAGAAGAAAAAGTCTGAGGACCAGGCACTGATGTTAAAAAAGAAGACCAAGGCAAACCAGGAGCAGATCAAGGAGCTTGAAAATGAACTGAAGGCAAAGGATGAGTTGGTGAGACGAAATTCTATTTCGGCACATTTTTAAAATGGTCTTTCTTGATTTCTCAACTACTTCTCACCCTCTGAGAGTGGAGGCAGCTCTAAGGAGTCCAAATGATGCCTGCTTGTAATCCAGCGAATATGTGAACTCTACGCATAGCCTCCATTATGACTGACCAAACTTAGGCTCGAAAGGGGCACATGGTATCTTCATTGTAAGCTTCTGTCCATGGTCACGTATTATAGTCAACATTTTTTTACGGTCACATTTCATAATTTACCTGTACAAACTCTTATGACAAATAACTTTCCAATAGTTTCTACAATTTTTTACCAAATTTTGGTCAGTGCTGTGCATTTGGTATTATCATTTTATGAATGTTGCTGTCCAAGGTTACATTCTAAGGTCAACGATCACTTCAGGTTACACGTAACCCCTATGTGGCATTACTTCAACTGTGACCAAGCATGGATCAGAGATACACCTGGTGGATCTTGATGTAAAAACCCCACAAATTGAGGTATCCTTACGCTGGGTTCCCACTGCCGTGTGATCTGCTATGCATCGTGCTGCAATTGACCATTAGCAGCTCTGATCATTGGAATTTTGTGTATGTCTCACAGTTTGGGCCACTTCTGAAATCATGGTCTTAATCATTGAGTTGCCATGATGATCTCATAAGATCTGATCAGATCTTGAGGTCAGTTGTGGTGATTGCATTGATTGTAGACAATTTTTGAAATGTCCAAAACTTGTCTATGATCAATGCAATTGCCATGACTAGCCTCAGGTAATAGTCTTCAAGAATGCATGGAAAGTGAACTTGCAATACTCAAGTGAGCACTAGACTCACTTTGTCTCTTATTAAATCATTAGTCTTTACAGACCAACATTTTATGTCACAGGTGTTTAGGGCCTTGACATCCATGGTTTCTTGTGCGTGGGCTCAAGAAAAATAAGTGACTAGATATTGCAAATTCATGGCTATCTTCAACACAGTTTTGTAAGTGTGATATTGACTTTTTTATGCCTCCGCAACGAAGTGGCCGGAGGCATTATGTTTTCGGGTCGTCCGTCCGTCCGTCCGTCCGTACGTCCGTCCGTACGTCCGTCCGTCCCGTTTTGTTTTTGTCGATATCTCAAGAACCGTGTGGTGGTTTTACATCAAACTTGGTATGAGGGTATATCCATGGGGGATGATACTTTGTGTGCATTTTAAGGTCACAGGGTCAAAGGTCAAAGGTCACTGGTTATTTTGTGAAAAAAAAATTGAAATTTCATGTTTTTCTCCATATCTCGCAAATGGTTCAAGGTATCTTCATGGAACTTAGTATATATGCTTGTACGATGGGCAGTGATTATTTAGGGAAGTTGGGGTCATGGGTCAAAGGTCAGGGGGTCAAAGGTCAAGGTTAACTCCTCAAAATATCACTACTTTCCTTAAAATGCAATATGCCTGAAGGGTTTTTTTTTCAAACTTGATATATGGCATGTATTACCCAATATATATTTTTGGGGAAGTTTCTTGCCAAAAGGTCAAAGGTCAAAAGGTCAAAGGTCAAGTGAAAGTGCTAAATTGCACTTTTTCCTCCATATCTCGAAAGTAACTCAAGGTATCGTCATGAAACTTACATATTTATGCATGTTCAACCTAACAGTGATTCTCTTTGGAACTGTGAGGTCAAAGGTCAAAGGCCAGGTTTAGATAATGCTATTTTCCCATTTGATACTGAAATTATGCTTTTTCTCAATACCTTGAAAATTACTCAATGCATAGACTTATAAAAGGGTCAAAAGTCAAGTAAAAATCATCAGTTCCCCAAATACCTGCACTCTGACATTTTAATCATTCATCCAATTGAACCTAGTTCTAGAAAAAGTGAACATTCAGCACATTTGTGTCAAACCTGTCATTTTAATATTTTGCCAATTGTGTGAAACTGTCATCACACATTGTCAAGACATTGTACTATAGACCTATTAGGAGAACCATGCATTATGGCGGAGGCATATCAGTAGCCGTAGCGATATATCTAGTTTTTAATTTAAAGTTAGACCAGTGGTAAAATGTTGAGACATCAGTTGTTAAGAAAATGTGATTACTGACTTTCATGTTTGTGAAATTTGAACTAGGCTTTCAATATCTTTAGAAGTCTACAACTATGCCATCATCACAGAAACCTGAAAATTTGTTTCAGGATGCCATTGTTGTGATCATTAATTTATTATAACAGAACAAATACATTGTTCAGTGTAAGATGAAAACGTGCAAACCATGCATATTTTGCTTTTTGTTATTGAATACTCAGCATATGCTGAACAGCAATGTGAAATGGGATGCTATTTCATTAATTTCCTATGTTAAAAGTTGTTTGTACTTTCATGCTTAGTTTTAAAACACAAACGTTTGTTATTACGAGGATTTGTTATTCCGAAGGCTCATGGTTCCACATGTTTGCTATTCCCAGGATTCTTTATTCCAAAGGTTTGTTAATTAAAAAATGAAATAAGGTTCATTATTCCTAAGGTTCAATATTCCAAAAGTGAGATAAAGTTTGTTGTTCTGAGGGTTTTTTAATTTGAAGATGAAATAAGGATTATTATTCAGAAGGTTTGTTAATCTGAAAATTAAAAAAGTTTGCCATTCTGAAGGTTTGTTTTTGTGAAGAAGATATAAGGTTCATAATTCAGAAGTATTATTAGTGTATTCACCTTAAGTTTTTTTTTCCCCTTTTGGATTAACAAACCTCATTTCATGTTCTGATTAACAAACCTTCAGAACACGCAAAGATTGATATCATTTTCACATGAAAGAACCTTCATTAAGATTTTAATAACCTTATTTCATTTACGGATTGACAAACAAAAGGCAAAAAGAACCTTCGGAGTAATTCCACAAATGTTTGTAATGACAGACCCTATTTCATTTTCGAATGAAAGCACATCTAGGTATACATAATTATGGAATTTGTGTGTTTGGTAATAACAAACCTGTGGAATAACGAACCTTACTTCATTATACCCCCGCCACACGTAGTGTGAAGGAGGTATATAGGAATCACCGTTATGTTGGTCGGGCAGGCGGTCGGGCGGGCGGTCGGTCGGTCGGGCGGTCTCTTGCAAAATCTTGCGTCGCGAACTCCTCCTACAGTTTTGAAGCAATTTAAATGAAACTTAGGGTAAATGATGATATTTAGGTATAGATGTGCAAGTCATGTTTTTTGTGTTTGTCGGACAATGCGTTGCCATGGTAACCATAATTTTACCAAAACCTTGTGGATTGAATAACTTCCATAGTATTTAAGCAATCAATATCAAAATTGATATCTATGATGATCTATAGGTGTAGTTATGCAAGACACTCTTTGTGTTTGTACTTGACAAAGCGTTGCCATGGTAACCGCATGTTTTCTTCAAAATCTTGTGGAGTGAACAACTTCCACAGTTTTGAAGCAATTGAAATCAAATTTGGTAGGCATTATGGCCTTGAGGCATAGATGTGGAACACATAATTTTTGTGTTTGTCGGACAAAGCGTTCAAGTTCAAGTTCAAGTTCAAGTTGATTTATTTCACTTCCAACAAACAAATAATAAGTAATACAAAGAAACGCTCATATACACAGACGTCATGAAATCAGTACCACAATGCGATGAACAGAATAACATTGTAAAAGAGATACAGGTAAATTATCAACAGAGATACAAATAACTGTTACGTCACTGTGGTAAATGCATAAACAATATTGCTGGAAATGGAGGGGATTGCTAAAAAGCAGAGCTTGTAGAATGCAGTCCCCTCATTGCCATGGTAACTATCATTTTACCAAAACCTTGTGGATTGAATAACTTCCACATCATTCAAGCAATTAAGGTCAAATTTAGTATGTATGATGATCGGGAGGTGTACACATGTAATTATGCAAGACACCAATGTGTTGATACAAGAAAAATGTGTTGCCATGGTAAACACTCATTTTTGTATCAAATTGAACCATTTAATCTATGAAGGTGAAATTTGGTGTGTATGATGCTCCTTGAGTGTAGTTTTGGAAAATGTCCTTTGTATTTGTATTGGACAATGCGTTGCCATGGTAACTGCATTTTTTTTTTAAAATCCTGTGGAGTGAACTTCTTCCACAGTTTTCAAGCAATTGAAACCAAATTTGGTAGGCATTATGGCCCTGAGGTATAGATGTGGAACACATAATTTTTGTGTTTATCACACAAACCGTTGCCATGGTAACCACAATTTTACCAAAACCTTGCAGATCGAATAACTTTTCCGTCATTCAAGCAGTTAAAGTCAAATTTAGTATGTATCATGATCTAGAAGTATAGTTTTGCAAGACACCAATGTGTTAGTTTAAGGATATACGGTATTAATCACCTTCAGTGATAATTCTAGTTTTGTATAAACATGTACCAACACAAGTTCTGCTTGGAAATGGTGTGTGATACATGCAATGAATGCAGAGCGCTTTCTATTTGAACACACTGAAATGTGAAGCATTCGCCCATGCAGAGATGCTCTGTAAATGTTTGTTCTGCTATGTATTTTCGTATGCAATCTGCATTTCGTTATGAAGGAACTAATTTGATTTGTTTTTCTTTGTCAGTGGGGCTCGGAAATGACTTTGTTATAATGAAAATTTCGCTATAACCGTGTTTTGTTGTAAACAAGTTTTGTACCATAAACCTTAATGATGATAATTTGGGGACCTGAATTTTTGCTTAGTTTGAACAAAATTTCATTATTAATTGTGTTCATTGTGATCGGAGTGCAATGTTATTAAGAGTGATACTGAGGTAACATTTGATTTCTTACAGCTTAAGAGGAAGACTGCTGAACTGACAAAGGCATGTGAAAAGCAGTTCAAGCTTGAGCAGGAACTGGCCTTCCACAAGATTGATGCCAAGTTTGAGCCCCTCCCTGATGCTGCCTTTATGGATCAGGTCAGTTGTAGTCCTGTCTTGGTGCTGCAAATAATATCTGATATGACACTCTGTGTCTGTAATGTAACTGTACTGTTATAAGACTGGAAAGCTGATTTCACTTACATGGCTAATAACATCATTTTGATTTCAATATTTATCCCCAATTTGTAGCACCAGGACTATTCCAATTTGCTTTGTTGATTCTGTTTCACACATGCCCTTTTTGTCATAGCGCACGTAGTGCATAAGTGTTGATATAAAACCCTTCTGTTATTCTGATAATCAGCTTTTGTAAGCAGAAAAAAAAAAAAACATTTATCAAAATATGTTTTTACAATGGAGGTGAAGTTGAATTTAAAAAGAAAAAAAGGAGAAAAAGTGCCTTAACCCTGTGAAATACACCCTAGGTCATATGGTCTATTTTATGACTACTACTAACTTTAACTTTCACTTAATTAGTAAAAATTGACAAAACTATAATTCTTTCTCCATCAGGTTGATGGAGGTACAGAGGAGAGCCCTTACATTGGGCGAGCAAGTTACCGTCGTAACCAGTATGCAACAGAGCAGTACTTGACCCCACGCAGTCAGCAGTTGAGGCTGTATCAGACCGGAGGGGAAGGGGATGTGGACCCCCTGGTGAAGAGGCAGTTGAATGAAACCCTGGACATAACCCTGGCAGATAAGGAAAAGGAGATAGCAAGGGGTAAGTGCACATAGCAACAAACCTGACACTCTTTTGATGAATTGACTTGGTTGATGATGTTGTGATAAGTTTCAAGTAATATAATTCAGATGAGCATAACCAGATGTACAGGTATAAATCACCCAATACTTGTACTTGCCAAAGTATCCTTTATGACCTTTTTCTTTTTGCAGATAAAGTTTATATTTATTCATTTTCATATCTTTGCAATAAATCTCATTTTGGAGTTAATCTATAAAAAAAAAAAGAGAGAAAAGAATCAAACTATTATGTCCATAGATTCAAGAACATTGGAGAGTATTCATGCAGCTAATTGTGATTTATAAGAAAATATGGAAATAATGGTATTCAGTTTTGTCACTGATAAGGGGGATGACAGCAGGACGACCGGTGGCTGCATGTATGCTTTGAATAAATCCACAGTGGTCACATTAATGTGTGAGATCCTATCAGACAGTAGACAATGCTGAAGTGTACTGTATGAGGTGTTAGTTTTGCAAGGGTTTGATTTTTGTGAATTTCGCGAATCACAGTAGGACCGCTAATTCAACAACTTGCGAAAATGTCGCCATGCGCTAGGGTTATAGCGCATTTACAATAGCCTCAGTGTCAATTCGCAGAAACAACATCATGCAAAAATGTCTGAGACCTCCTCATTACTTAGAATATATGTATGTGAAAATAACAGCTTCAAGTTCTTTTGGCACATGTGTAGATAAAAACGTTTGCTTATGGAGTGAATGATGCTTTGTGATTCAGACATGCTTGCGCACATCGGGATACCAAGTCAGGATGCTACATAAGCACTTGCCCGATTGTCCGGGGCAAGTGGAAATCAAATTCGGGCAAGTGTTTTTGAACAATGAGAACAAATGCCTGCCCGAATTGGGCAAGCAAAAAATTTTGAAGCCACCTTTTTTCAATGAAATCCCCCCAACAAACCCTCAAAGTTAACCATACAGAAGCCCAAAAATAATGGCTGTTTAGTGATGCAACACACTTTATATTTCATTTCAGCAACTTTCCAACACTTACGTGAAGAAGTTCCAATGCAATGCAAAAGCAACACTCGATCTGACCAAGTTTGTTACTCCATTCTGTTTAAGCTTGCGAATCAATGTGTGCTGTTTGTTCAAATGATTGTGTTTTATTAAGCCCTTGACTTACACATGATTTTCTATATTATTTCCTTATATTTTGGGCTTTCTTTTCGGGCAAGTAAAATTGATATTCGGGCAAGTATTTTGCATCAAATTTGAAAATCTGCTTGCCCGACCGGGCAAGTGGTAAAAGAAAGTTATGTAGCACCCTGCAACTAAGCTGGTAAATTTTGTACACAAACTGTATTGAAAGATTGGGAGAGACATTCCTATGCCCATATTCACAATCGCTTTACATTTCCCTGCCAAGGTACGTATACACGTTTGGAATAGTATGCCTTTTCACTCCTGAACTCCTCTCCTATGTGTGTCGCCATGGCCCTTTTCAAAAGAATGTTTCACCGAATGATGTATACAATGTACCGGTGTGTATAGACGTAATGTTCACTAAGCATACAGTACAGCTGCAGAACGGGAAAAAGAATGGAAGAATAGAGTGAATTAAGTTCTTTTATGTTTCTTTTGTCACATGTTTAAAAATGACAGGTCAAGAAATGTAACATTGTTGTTTTCCATCAGATTGCTTGTAAAGGTGCTTTTTTTTATACCCCCGCCAAACGAAGTTTGAAGGGGGTATATAGGAATCAGCGGACGGTCGGTCGGGCGGTCGGTCGGGCGGTCGGGCGGTCGGTCGGGCGGTCGGTCCGTTGCAAATCTTGCGTCGCGAACTACTTCCTCAGTTTTCAACCGATTCCCATAAAACTTGGCACAGATGTGTGACTTGGGTGTAGATGTGCAAGACGTATTTTTTGACAGTACCCAAAAGTACGTTGCCATGGTAACGGCATATTATGGGCAAAAATGGGTACAAACCTCCTCCCACAGTTTTTGATCAATTTTTATGAAATTAGGTACAGATGTTCATCTGAATATGTTAATGTGCAAGACACATATTTCTGCAGTGGCAAAAAGTGCGTTGCCATGGTAACGGCATATTATTGGTAAAATATAGGGCAAAATGCTTCATGGCAAAACTGCTTCATCAGTGTTCTTCCAATTCTCATGGAATTCATATTGAATGTTTTTCTTAGGATATAGGTCAGCACAGGCTTTCAAGTGTTCCTACTTTTCCTACTTTTTCCTACTTTTTTACTGCTTGTCCTACTTTTCCTACTTTTTTGCTCAAAATCCTACTTTTTCCTACTTTTTCCTACTTTTTTGGTGAAAAAACCCGCAAAAAAAAAAATGTGCAAGGCTACTTGAATAATTGATATTCAGAAATGATGAGTAGACTCTAGTTGCAGATTCTTACCGATGGGGAGAGCCTCTATCTTCAACATGAAAGAGGGACAACACTATCCAATCAACCACAAGACTGCTGCCAGCCTCAGCTTTTGCTCCTGTGAAGACCTTTATGTGATTGATACCACTGATATTGCAGCCTAGGACTTGGAGCAGTGCTGAACCAGCTCTCATCATCGCTCAAAATTACCAGGTAAGCTTGCCATACACTTAAAAGTAGAATTTGACGTCAAATCAGATAAACAGGGAGAAATGTGTATTTAACAGATCCCACAAATTGTGAACAAGGAATGAGAACAACAGTAATTACTTAGCCATCTTGAAAGATAAAGACTAATAGGAGAGCTGAAACCTCTTTATGGACAATCTTAAAAGTTGATGGCTTTTTACATCTTAGAAGTATTGTTTAAGAGGTTGAATTGTATCACAGGTAAGACATACATTACCTCGAAGAACTTAGAAGTAAGCAGGGGATGGAGGAACTTCAAGGAAAACAAACACAAAAACAATATTTCACTATCGTTTAAAGATTGATTGAAGTTGAAACCATGAGACGTTGAAGTCCACTTCCTGAAGACACAGAACTATCAGGAATATATAGAGAGAAAAGCCATCTGAAGCATACCTGAAAAAACCCAAACAAGCAGAAAAAGCTAATGAATGTTAATTCCACAAAGAAGAGCAAGTGTGTGAATGTTTTAAATTGAACCGCCAAGAACAGTTTGTTAAGTTTGGAGGAAGCAACTTGCAGAGAAATTAGAAGCCATGACGACTTTTTATTCCACAGATCTTGCAAATTTTAGTTAAGGCTGAACATCTTTTTATTATCCAGCTAGTTTGAACAAGATGCAAGAAAATGGTAGAACAGAAATCCCTTAATGAAAGTGATTAAAGTGTGATGTATCGTTTGAAGTGACACACCCAAAATATTGAACCATGTGAAAGAGTCTTGGTAAAATGTGAGACAAGGAAACTTCTTACAAAAAGTGAATGGATGGATGTGTAACATGTCAGTTGTGTCAACATACAAAGCTGTAAGTTGAAGGTGAAAACCAAAAGAACAGTGGAGAATATCAAAATTGAAAGGACACAAATACACTCTATTTAAGGGGGGATGAGAACTGCATGGTAAATATACAGATCATCTATTGTGTATTTGCTTAAATGACCAAAACAGTTTGTTAATTTTGGAATTTTCTGAGAAATCAGAGAAGCTGGCAAGGACTTAAATGATAATGACAGTCACTGTTTATTCCCCAGATCTTGTAAAGAGTAGTTTATAAAATTGACAAGCTGAAATACTGAGCCAGCAAAATATCTGGAGAATGAAAAGCAGAACCTCAACCTCGTAAAATTTCATAGGCTGAAGGATATGATATTCTCAAAATTATATGAAGAAATTTGATTTCAAGAATATTGAATGAGCTTAAAAGTGCATGGAATGATATTGCAAAATGGAGAAACTTCCTAAAAAGATCAAACAGCTGTATGAATATTCAACAAAAAGGGTCATGATGAGCTGAAAAGAAGTTGAATGTAAAAAATTATTAACTATCCGCGGTGAATTTGGCAGAAATTGCAAACAGTAAGAAATCATTGGAAAGTACAGAATGATAAGTTTCTACCATTCTTTCTAGATTAACAAATGTAAGTTCATTCAAGAATACATGGAATCTATCATCTACAGAACACCAAAGAAATGAAAACTGATTTATATTCGTTATCTACAGAAAATTATCAAAAATAGTCGTGTTTGCTACCTATAAAGTCAGTAAGACTACAGACAATAAGAAACAAAAAGCAGATATGCATATATGCTCCTCACTTTTATAAAGTGGAGTAATTTGGTTATATTTAGTCTTCTGTTACTCTACATGTGACAGTACTACATTTCCCTGATTGATACTGAAATGTAAAGTATTTGATTTTTTTTTCTGTCTCTCTCTTTGGATGTTTTGTGTCCTATTGGTTAAAGTGTTTCAAATTGAGCTTGCCTTTAATATGCTTCCATCTATATCATATGATAATACCAAGATGATATCTCTGGAAATTCAGTGGTGGACACTGTGCCATGAACTCACAGTATTTGAGTGTGTAGATTTGTAGTGGGCCAGGATTTGCAAAATAGGGATGTTAATGCATTGGTAGGTATTAATTTCACTTTGTAAGGCCTCACTGTCATGAGACAATCCATTCTTCATGCATGTCTTGCCAGAAATTATGATAACACATGCTCTCAGAGACTAATACTGACTGCTACATATAAGTAGTTTAAATTCTCCTGTTATTTTAAAATGTTTGAACACATGTTACATGCTTACATGGATTTGAAATTGAAGGTCTCTTGGAAAGTTAATCTATTGCTTATCTCATGGTCATTCAGCTGGAACTTGAAAGCATAGTAGTCTTGAGCATTACTTGAATAGCTTTGTCAAACATCCTTATTTCCAGTCTTCTTCACACTTTGAAGTGAAACATATCTTTACAACTTTAAATGAATGGAGATAAAAGTGTCATCTTTTTTTTAATTGATTTTGTCAAATATCCTTATCTCCACTCTTTTTCACATTTTGAAATGAAGCACATGTCTTCACAACTTCAAAACATTCAAATAACTGTAGATAAAAGATGCCATCTTTTAATTATGGAAGTATACAACATACCTTTGGCATTAGTGTATAACTTACACATCATGGAATGTTTATGACATATTTTGTGGGATGATAAGATTATGTGACCGTGCATCACAAAACCAACAATAAGTCTTACACACTGATTTTGTGTTAGGACTGAAAATAGGTGATATGGGCCAACCCAGCCAATCTCGAGTTTTTATTCATATTTTCTGAAAGAGCAAGTCTTCTTCTATATTATACTAAAGTTTAGGATCATAAAACAAAAAGGAAATTGTGTTTTTAGCAATCTTTTTCTGGAACACTTTTTTGGTAGAATAGTGTGATTAGGTGTTTCTCATAGAGGCCTCTTTTCATTTCTTTAAAAAAAAAACTGTCCATACTCTTAACTTTCAACTGCAATAACTTTAGGAAGGATGATGCTACTGCTCTGAAAGTTGGCATTGATCATCTACAGAATGTGTTAATAAAGCATGCAAAGCTTAATCTGTTAATCTCTTCATTGTTGCTGCTCCATCGGTTAACATCCTGTTACTAAGTATTTGTTCCATTCATTGCAGAGCTAGCACTGCTTAATGAAGATTAAGCGCTTGAATAGACGCTATACTTCAGAGCCCCTTTACTCAGTTCACATTTTCCAGAGTGTGTGCTTCATTCCAATATTAGGATAGGTTAGGAGAGTCCATTTATATCGAGTTATACATCATTTTTAAGCTTAAAGTTTGCTCTTTTAGAATCTTCCCTTAACTAAAAATCCATGTCGAGCGACTTTTGTTGGTGTTGCTATGCAGGGTCACAATGGTAGGTGTTCATGTCAATCACAGAATGATGTCTTTTCTATGCAGATTCATATTGCCTGTACGATTGAACATGCATTTCTGTTTGTTTCCTGACATTGTTCTAAGGAATGTCTGCCTTTGTTGTATTTTTCAGGCTCTCCCAGGAGCAAAAGTGAGGCTGAGGCAGCAGGGTTGTGAGTACAAATTCAGATTTACATGTAACATCAAGGGTTCTGGTGAGTCTCGACGAAAACTACTCCAAATTGCCTGCACATGTCCTGATTTATTCCTACTTTTTTTCTCAAATGTCCTACTTTTTCCCTCTCATGTCCTACTTTTTCCTACTTTCTTAGAGATTCTGTTCCTACTTTATTCCTACTTTTTTACATTATCCCGCTTGAAAGCCTGTCAGCATGACACATTTCTTGACAGTGACAAAAAGTATGTTGCCATGGTAACAGCTCACATATTATGAGCCAAAATGATGGAAAATTTTGTGTTGCAAACTACTTCCTCAGTTTTTGCCCAATTTCCATGAAACTTGGTACAGATGTGTGCCTTTGGTTGTAGATGTGCAAGACGCATTTTTCGACAGTACCCGAAAGTACGTTGCCATGGTAACGGCATATTAATGGCAGAAGATCAAGCAAAGATCTTGTGGATTTAACTACTTCCTCAGTTTTTTGACCAAAGCTTATGAAATGTTGTTTTGACCAAAGCTTATGAAATGTTGGTTGGCGGGGGTATAACCAGTCGCTGTAGCGACATTTCTAGTTTTTATTTTGAAGCACCAAAACTGCCCTGTTATAACTGGAATCTCATAACAAAGCTGTTCTGCCATACTTTTTGCATGCAAAGAAAAATGGGACCAACACAATGATCTTGTTAAAAGTAGATCCTTGTTATAAGCAAGCTTGTTATAAAACAGGGTTTCACTGTACTGTACAACACAATTGTCAATGAGTCACACATATTCTGGTTTACTCAATGAAATTTGTGTATAACTTTCGGAGGCGTCGCTTGCGTTTTCACTATTTTGTCAGTCTTTATTCTGTCTTCTAATATTTTATTTGTATACTTCTCTTTTCATCATTCTTTCACTCTGAAGTGTTAACAGCTAGTATACTGTCTCAGCAGAATACATAAAAAAGTGTGTGAAGTATTACTGGCATAGCAAATTGACAAATTATCAGACACTCTTTAAGCTGTTTTATGTCATTGTGTGGTTAGTTTCTATGAAAATTATGTGAATATGACAGGAGATTTAAAAAAAAGAAAGGCAAATAACAAAATAAACTGAATCAAGTACTTAGAAAAAATGTGTGTTGTGCTATCGGAATGGAGAATAACATTTTATATACCTCTCTTGATGAATCCTTGTGTGTGATTGGTTGAAATTTTGGGCCTAAATTTAATAATAGCCTCTGCAGCTCAGAGCTTCATAGCATCCGAGTTGCCCTTATAGTATTCAAGCAGCCCTGTTCATCCAAACTGCCCTCTATCACAAGTACCCGGATGTATGCGAACGTGTGCATGTACTTTTTGTAAACGCACTGTGTTGTGCATTTGGTCTTCGAATCACAGCGCCCACATAAACAGCGAAAGGTGCCAGGTGAACAACTTACCCAGTACCCTTGTCTGTGCGATATCATGTGATTGCCATGCAAACAGCTCTGCCTTTGCAGACAGCAATTTAACAATTAGATCATAGCAGTCTGTAAAGCCCCTGTTCCACTATGCCGTTCTCGCTACGATTTGACAATTTTCTCAGATCGGGAAGGATCGGGTAAAACCTGAGCCGATCTGGACACAGTACGATGTTAGAACGCTCTAAGTACGCTGTAGTTACGACTACCATGTGCTTGCTACACCCTTACTACGATGATCGGGAATGAGGCATTACGATCTCTGCCGCTGCAGCTACGCTTTAAAACGATGTAGCTACACTGTCAGTGCGATGTTGCTGATGTTATCCAATTGATGCACACTGTATCTACGCTCTGAACAATCTATATGATCTTATCATGCTGTCACCTCGTTCAAAGAGCTGAAAAGTGCCCGATGTGCCCCGATGTGCCCCGATGTACCCCGATTCGACTGTCGATCTGCAGTCAGTCACCTTATTAGCATGCAGAACCGAAGAAATATACTGTGGACCTCGAAGAGGCTCCTCAACTCACGGTTCTTTTGCAGCAATGCATTGTTATAAACAAAGACGTGCTGATTTTTCCAAGGCTTTTTCTTGATGTCCTTGCTTTTATAGTCTGTCTTCCTCCAGTTGTAGGTGATTTCATATTCTTCAAAATTCTGCTATGTCCTCTTCCTCCTCTTTAAGCATCACGTGCAGTCTCTCTTTCTTCGCCTTTTGGGTAGCTGCTTTGCTGCTTTCTTCTCTTCTTTTTCTTCATCTCTTCTCCTTCTTCGAAAATTTGAGCTCCTTCTTCTTCATGTTCTGCCCTGACAGGTGTAGCGACAATGCCCTCCTCCTCCTCAACAGTTCTGCCTCTCGATCTCCTTGATCTTCTTCTGGCAGACATTTTAGTGTAAGTTTTCTTCCTGTTCTTGTGCCAATGTTACTACGCTCAGAAAGACCTTGTTTTGCTCATCCCGCTGCGTTTACGCTGTCACTACGATCTCCCCGCCTTCCGTAATGTTAAAAATAGGTCAATTTTGATCGGGGAGATCGGGAAGAAATTTTGAACATGTTCAAAATTTCTTCCCGATCTGAAAAAATGCCCGCTCCAACTCCGACCTCCACACGCTGCTGCTACAATGCTTCCGATCCCCGTAGGCTTTTGCCGCTCTTTCCTGATCTGCAAGATCGGGACAGATCGGGGTCCAGATCGTGATAGTGGAACGGGGGCTTAACCTGTAGGAACCACTGAATTTGCAACATGACATTTTATGCTGCAATTGGTATTAAAGTGCTATTCATTCACTCAGTAGCTTTATTTGGTGTATGAAGAAAGAACTTAGGGACACGCTTGCGTTTGTTACATGGCTTTTTACAGCTTGAGAGCTACATACGTGGCCACTGCATGAGTTGCCTACGTACAACCAGGGAGGTGGTACAACGCAACCTGCAATCACTGTGCAAAAGGGCCTGATCATCATGATGTGTGAACTGGCTAGTATGATCGCGATTGACCAAGTGAAATTTCATTCTTTTTTTTCAGTATACAAAAAAAGATAACTGACTACTTTTGTTCGGGGCATGGTTGATATTATTGTTGCTCGGGATCTCAACTTCATGCTGTGACCCTTGGAGCAAGCTCCTCGGGTCATAGCATACAGTTGAGATCCCAGTGCAACAATATCTTTAATCATGCCCCGAAAAGTTGCCCAGATCAGAAAGTGACCAATGATTTACAAGAAGCTGTTATTTCAAATGTCAATCATCTATGTCCAAAAATATTCATCATTATCCTTAATACCTCATTGGAGGATTATATATGGATTCAAATGTGTGGTAATTCTATACAACCCAACAAAGTGTTGGGGTTCATTATACCCCTGCCAAAAGGAATTTGAAGGTTGAAGGGGGTATATGGGAATTAATGTGTTGTCAGTTAGGTGTTGTTTGAGAAGTCTTGGAGATGTCTCGGAGACGTCTCCACGACCTTGTGGAGTTTTAGTAGCAACCTATCAGAGATGTCACAGAGACATCCTTGCAACTAAGAAGATGTCTTGGAGACGTCAAGGCTACGTCAAGGCAACGTCAAGGCGTCTTCTGGACAAATACGGAGATGCCAGCCATTACGGATTCAACGTATTTGTTCTGATTTTTGTACCCTTGTTAAGGTGTTACTGTAAACAATCAAACAATTACTGAAAAGACAACAACTACACATGTAAAGCAAAAGGAAATGACAGATGATGAGAGGGGAAACTTGACACCCATGCTAGTCATGCCATGCCAAGCTTGTGCAAATTTCCATGTAATGATAGAAACCATTTGCTTGTGACAGGAGTTCATTATTTAGGCAATAAGGCTTGTAATTGTTTGGATATATCTTAAATCTTTGAGATTTTTGAGCCCTCAGAAAAAAGTTGATTTTTAACCCTAAAAAGGCCGGGGGGGGGGGGGGGGGGGGGTTGAATCAACCCCCCCTCGACATTTTTCGCAACTACTCCGCTGCGCGAAATTTTTCGACCGCGCTGTTCGCTGACTTTTTACTTTCAAGTCTCACGCATCTTTTGACACCATTTTCGCGAAAATCATGCATACCGTTACAACGCTGTATGACGTTTCATACATGCCTGTCAAACCGAAAATGGCTCAAAAATGTGATTTTGTGTGTATAAAGTCTATGCAAATGGAGTTTTCTCTTCTTATTCATAAAGATATGATTATTTTCACTTTCATAGGTTGAAACTAATTAATTTTAGCATAATTATGCTTGAAATAGGTTCTGTCATAAATTTTGCGGAAAAAAAATGATAAAACAAAAGGTCAAAAAAACAAGGAAATACGTAAGAAATTCATAAAACAATAAAATACATAAGAAATTGATTTTGATACCAAATTTTTTTTTGAAGTACATTGTTAGGAATGCTACAAAGAATGTTTTCACCAAAAATTAGGATTCTAGGAGCTTTAATTTCTGATTTAGAGCAAAATGTATGATTTTATGCATATATTAGCATAATTAATTATTATGACGAAAATTTCCATTTCTTTTTGTATAGCTTGGTAGAATACGCCACAGGTAATGCACATGCCAAATTTCATGGCGATTGCGCGATCGATGGCCGAGATCTCGGGGGGGCTCCCCGGCCACAGAACACCCAAAAAAGCCCGGCCTGGTTAGGGTTAAGATGTGTGTATCAGTAACTTGGTAGAGAAATTATAATGTCTGACTGAGTGGTGACTTTGAATTTCATGGAGTTTAATTTAGACGCTTAAATGATACATGTAGTGTTTGTTGTGTTGTGTGTTGCCAGGCAGGGTAAAATCATATTATGAAGCATACATGAGAAAGAGTAAACCATGCCTGCATAGTTGTCCTGCAGTCAGGTGGCAGGTTTTGAGATAAATATGTCACCTTTTAGATATTTAAAGGAAAGAATAAGCTATAATGTCAGGTGCTTTCAGAAAATCATACCAGAATTTATGATCAACTATAGACATTGCTTGAATCTTTAACATAAATGCTGGAGTCTATCAGTATAACGGTCTTTGACATTGTACCTGCTTATACAAATACAGTGCTTACCTGTGATGATAGTGGTAGACTTTTTTTTTTTGAGTGCCTTGAATACTTGTGTGACATGGAAATCCAAAGAAGTGTTTCCTTCACTGCAACTCTGAAGAATGCACATGCTTGAAATAAAGTGTGTACGACAACATGCTCATATAAAGTACAGTGATATATAGCGCTCCCTGACGTAATGAATAGAATTTGTTATCCTCTTACAAGGTTCCCTGTGGAGTGCTGTAGAATCTTACCAGGGAACTGTTCCATGGGTGATCATTACGTTCAGTTCCTGAGTTTAATAGTTAGCACATCGCAGCTGCAAGTGAATTGTCTTGTTGCTACGTTGCCTTGGCAATATGTTGGGTGTATTCAATGTGTGTCAGGTTGGAAGCTCTGCTATTCATAATGAATGACAATATTCCTCCAAAATCACCTGCTCTTTCCTGTAGTTCTATGCATTGTGTGAAGGCTCTGCATTATTACTGCCATATATTGATCTGGTTAGTACAGAGTAAGAAATACGCCAGCAACAACAGCAGATCGAAGTTGTACACACTGTATGATGATGCTATGCAGCTACGGAACACACTGTGCATCTTCAGGTGTAGCCAGATTTATACAGGTTCTCTTTAATAGCCTCTCAGAAAAAGATTGATGTTTCTGCAAACGCCCAAGATTTGTGTTGGCCCTGTAGGCCTATGCTGAATGATCTGTAACTGTGCCCTGATTTCTCCATCATGTGTGTTACTATTGAGGTCTTTGAATTGCAAGTACCATATATTTCAAATTTTTGTTGTTTTTACCATAATTTTTCTTTTATTCATATTGGTCCTGTGTGTAATCACTGTACATTGTAATCAATACAATACATGTATGTGGCAGGCTATTATGTGTCATGAATTCCAGTTGTTGTTGAACAACAGGATTAGCCACAATCTTTGGTGGTAAAGGAAGTATAAATCTGGTTTCTGGTAAGGTTTTGTATGAATTCAAATACTTCAGCTCTTAGTCTTCACCTATCAAATTTTGAAATCTCAAAATTATTGTTTATGCCACAGTTAGAGCAAAGAATCAGCTTAGGGCAATTGGTCATTCAAGTAGGGGCACATTGTATGTCCAATGTATTTTTGCACATGTATTGAGCACTTTGAATTATGTCATGTTATTCCAAGGGAAGAGATCTGCAGGATACTGTATAAGCCGTTATTGTCGAGCTCACCTGAGGTGAGGGGAGTCAAAGGGATCACCTGTGGCGTCTGTCCATCTGTCCGTCCATTCTTCGTCTGTCCGTCCATCGTCCGTCCGGCGTCCGTCCCTAACACTACAAAAACTTGAATAATTCTCTATTGAGGACTTCAATTTCAATCAAACTTGGAGGGAAGAGTGGTTATACAAAGTTACACATTTTACCAAACATGAAGGTCACTTCAGGATCAAAGGTCACAGGCCAGGATCAATAAACTGTAGAGCCCAATGTTAAGTTTTTGCCGCGCATTTCGATTATGGCTCATAACTTTCGATCCCTATGTCCGTTTCTGACCAAACTTGGATGGTAGAAAACCCTTGTGGGATTTCATGGTCAAAAGTCACAGACAGGGGTCAATAAACTTTTAGGGCCCAATGTTAAGTTTTTACGGCGTATTTCGATTATGGCTCATAACTTTTTTTCCCTATGTCCGTTTGTGACCAAACTTGCTGGTAGATGTCCTTTGGGGAGTTGAATGTCATCACAAGGTCAATAAAGGTCACAGACAGAGGTTAACAAACTTTTAGGGCCCAATGTTTAGTTTTTATGGCTGTTTCGATTATGGCTCATAACTTTTGATCCATATGTCTGTTTGTTACCAAACTTGGCTGATAAATGTCTTTTAAGGAGTTGAAGGTCACCACAAGGTCAAAGGTCATAGGCGGGGTCAATGACCTTCCGAGAGTTAGAAAAACATTAATTTCTTCTACACGAATGGGTGAGACACATTTTGGCACTTGCCTTGTTTTTGCATGCAGATATTTTCGCCAAGGGTCACAGACATTTTTGCGAGATGTTGTTTTCGCGAATTGACACTAAGTCTTTGCTAATGCACTATTCCCCTAGCGCCTGGTGACATTTTCATGTGTTAAATTTGTGATCCAACTGTGATTTGCGAAATTTGCAAAAATTAAACCCTCGAGAAAAATAACATGTGCCTTCAATAGCACTATGCTGCTGTTGCTGCTGGGCAACTCTGTGGCAAAGTGGGCATGACTGAAATTACATAGTCTTCAAATTACAATGAAATTACTAATTTTTAAAGATTTTTAGCTCACCTGAGCCAAAGGCTCAAGTGAGCTATTGCGATCGCTCTTCATCCAACGTGTGTTGTCTGTCGTGCATCGTGCATTGTGCATAACCGTAAACATTTTCATCTTATTCTTGAAAACCCTATGACCAATTTTCACCAAACTTGGCAGGTAGCATCCTTAGGGGATAGGATCTTAATTTCCTCACATGGGCACCATGTCCCACCTGGGGGCGAAGTGTTAGAGCAAAGTTAAATAATAGTATGAATTAGTACATTGATGAATGTAGTTTTAAGTTCATTCATGGTGGAATCAGTGGTGCCCCCCCCCCCCCCCCCCCCGAGTTATTGGGGGGGGGGGGGGGCAGAGGGATCCAAATGCAGGCCTAAATTATACATTTTCATCTTCTTCTTGAAAACAAAGTAATGGATTTTCTCCAAACTTGACAAGTAGCATTCTTAGAAGGATAGGATCTCTGTGTGTTCGAATGGGCACAATGCTTCCCTTGGGGGCCCCAGGGAGGCCAAACCTAAATTAAGGAATACTCAACTATATTCTTCTCTAGAATCGGAAGTGAGTCCAAGTACAGTGTACTTGGCAGGTATTTTTACCAGTGTGATGGATTATGCAAATGGACACCATGTCCCTAGTTCTCAAAGCCACCGCCCCCCCCCCCCCCCCCCCACCCTAGGCCCAAGTTTCCAATTTCTCAGGTAAGGGTCTGCATGAATGCATGGAAATGGAATGTGAACTTGCGATACTCAGGTGAGCACGAGACCCCGTCTCTTATACTGAAATAGTTTGCTTTGGTAGAGTGCCATGAATGTGAAGTATGCTGCTCAGGTGAGTTCAGCAATGGATTGTTTTTATGGAATGGTGTGCCTCTCATTTGTTCACACAGCTGAAGAAAGGCTGGACAAGTTACACAAGCAGCTGATAGAGACAGAAGGCAAAGTGAGACTGATGAGTGAGAAGCTACTTCAGGCAGAAGCCAGGAAACAGCCAAAACCAGTGAGACAAATGTTTCTCAATCAAACATTTTACCAACATAAGGGATCATGTACAACTTGCATTGTTTAGTACATGCAACTGCATCCATTTTCCCTCTGTTGAGTATATGGGAGCATTCATAATGTTCAGGGCATAGATTATATGGATTTCCCTATTGCTCATAATACATGGTCAAATCTATGCCACCTACACTGTATGAAACAATTCATCAACCAGGTTAGCATAGACAACTGTAGCCCACAGTGCACATCCTAATTTGGCGAATTTGATAAGCCGCTAGCATTGGTACAAGTATTAGTCATTACTCAATTGAAACATTCTTTTTCAGTAGAAAATGCATGTACAAGAAAAATATACTCATTGGAGTCTATAAACTCTGTATTGCTCACATTTTGTTCATGTTTGAAGTATAATGTTAAATACTGACATAAAACAGTCAAAAGCAAGTAGAAAAGGATAGTTGTGGTAGTGACACATATATTACCAAACTGTAATTGCCTGAATAAACATATGTGACCCGCTACAACGAAATGGTCCTAAAGTCGCGCAAGGTCGAAGCCGTGAAAATCGAGTTTGAAGTCAGAGCATCAAAATTGGTCAAAACTTACGATTTTCTGATTTTGACATATTATTAGAGTCTCACATGTCTTCTATCATCAGTCGAAATTTTGAAGCGAAATAATGAAAAGAAAGACCAGAAAATGGCGTTTTTCTGGGCCATGTTTTTTTTTGGCGTTTCATCGAAGCAGAAACTGGTTTGAACATTTGGATTGAGTGCCACATATAGGCTCCGCCCCTAACAACGACCGGAGTGATCTCATTGGTCAGTTTGCTGCTTGCCGCTAACCGAAGCGTGAAGCTCGCACACTGCACAGTCGAATGGTGCGTGCGGGCGGGATGCGCTATGCCCAGCCGCTTCTCCTGGCATCCTGGTCACTGATTGGTCGGTGAGGAGACCGCCGACGCTGTGTTTGAATGAGCATTTCGGGGGTTGCTAGGGCTTACCTTCTATTGTCCGGAGGTGAATATACTGACTTGCGTGTCCCTTGATCGTGATTGCATCGCAAGGAGAACTTTTAGGGCGCTTTTCTCGAAACAGTCATTTCCCAGACGTCTCGACATGCTCTCTTTTAAACATCGATATCTCCGCAGCCGATTATTTTTATAAGATGTGTTATATATCAATTTAAAGCAGAAAGATTAGGGAATTTTGTCATGCAATTTTCAAATAATCGACCTCGCCCGACTTTAGGATCATTTTGTTGTAGCGGGTCACATATACCACCTTCAGTGCATAATGATATGACCTTTGAGTTAATTAATACTTCATCTAGTGGCATTGCCCCCCTACTCTTCATATCTTCCTGTGTAGGAACTAGAGGCAGGAGAGCGTCATCGCCTAGAGGGCCAGCTGGCAGAGCGGCTGAGAGCCGTGGCAGGGCTGAAGAGCCGGATGAACCAGCTGGAGGACAGTATGCAAACAACCCTGGACATTATCGAGGCCAAGGACCGGGAGATGACAGCCCTCAAGGAGCAGCTTGCCATCCTTGAGGAAGGAGATCCCAAACATGTGAGCTCATTACCTGTAGTATCATTTGGGAACTTTAACATGTCTGGTTGATACTAGGAGCTGATAGATGTTGCCTGGTTGACCAGAGAGGGCATGATATCATAGATATCTGTGCCTCTGTTTGATACACAAGTTGCACAAATCATATCACCCAGCTGTCACCCTGCACTCCATGAGATGTAAATTTGGCCCTCCTGCGTTCACACCTTTTTACTTGACGTGATTTCCAAAGGAGGTAGGGTTTGCTCCTTGGTGTTGAAGAATACATTTTCAATATTTTACGTGTGTGAAGTACACATTGAAAATATCTGTAGATCTACACACACAATACAAAAAATATCCATTTCTAAATTACACATAAAAATATCTACACCTACTGAACCCATATGAATGCATAATCACATGGGGATCATCTCCTGAAATATATAAATCAACAGTACTGGAAACCAATTTACCATGTACCATGCAAAGTAATGAATTTTGTAAACTATTTTTGCACATTGCAGGCAGAGCTTGAGGCCCAGCTTGCTGATAGGGAACTACAGGCTGCTCAGACTGCCAAAAATTACACCAACCTTCAGCATGACCTGGACAATACACTGGGCAGACTGACTGCTGAGATGGACCGCGTCAAAGGCCTGGAGCAACAGCTAGCAGATGGTTTGTGGATGCCTTCATGTGCTAACCTTTTTTGAATTAAAAAAAGAACAAAGAGGTGTAGTTAGCAACATTTCTACCATTTTTGACAGCAAACAAAGATATTTTGGGGCATGGTGACTCTATTATGTTTTTAGGGGATTTAAATCACCACCAAGGTATATGTTTAGAAAATTGATCAGCAATTAACTTGAATTACACTAGTTTATATCTACACTGGTCAACATTGTCCAAGACTGCCATTTAGAAACAGGTTTTAGAGAAATTACGATGACAGTTTGGATTCAGACTTACTCAGCTAGAATGAAATAATATCAGGAACATTTGTACAAGCCAGTTCTTCGTGAAGATGATTCATTCTCTGTTTGATACCATATATCACAGGACAAGCAAATTTGAATGATGAGCTTCGTGATGAGCTACAAGCCATTGTGGGAGGACTAACAGAGTACCTCAATCAGGTCAGAGGTCAAGTCAGCGACCAGCAGAGAGAGAATGCTAAATTGCAACAGGATCGGGAGGAGCTTCGCAGACAACTAGCAGAGGCCTTGGATAGAGAGAAGACAAAGGAGTCAAAGGAAATAGAAGCACTGCACAAGGTTGGACACCGCTTTAATAAAACATTTCTTATTCAGATTATGAATGTGAGGTTTTCTTTTTTCTGTTATGATGAGCAACAATACATTATGTGACCAGACCTGAACAGTTCAGGCAGAAGAATGTCTGGGATTCAAGGTCTGCTGTGAAATAAATGCCCCATATTTCAAGCTTTGATACAGTATAAAATATGTCTATACTTCATGAGAGGTGTGCCTCGGGTGAGCTGAGTGAATATGGAAAAGTACCTTCAGAGAACGACAGAAAAGGGGAGAAAACAGGCATCTTAGTTTCAGCTTACCTTGGGAACTGAGCCATGGTTTTGCGAGACTAAGCAGGATACTTGCCTGGTAAAGTTTCTGTTGAAATGCTGCCATGTTTGTTCACTTGTGAATATGTTCACTTGTGAAGAATGACTGAAGTTGCCCTGGTAATGCCTTCATTAGTATAACCAGAGGCATTATGTTTTTGGACTGTCTGTCCATCCATCTGTAATCGATTTTGTGGACAGCATAACTTAGGAATCGTTTGAGGTATCCAGATAAAACTTGGCATATGTATGTATACATTTCATATCATCATATATCTCTGCAATGCCTGAAGCTATTTTCATGGATCTTATTTTAGTGTATACATGTATTACCAGATAAAGATTCTGTAGGAAAAGATGTGGGCCATGGGGTCAAAGGTCAAGTGAAAATGCTAAAATTTCATGTTTTTGTCCATATCTTGGAAATGGCACAAGGTATCTTCATGAAACCTAGTACATATGAATCGACTGCCTGACAATGACTCTCTTGAGAATTCTTTTGGCTATAGGATCAAGGGTCAAAGATGAAGTCAAAAGGCTGGAATTCTGATATATTACAATGTATGCTGAAATTGCATTATTGTCCCCGCCGAACGAGTTCGAGCAGGGGACTATGAAACGGGCTCCGTACGTGTGTGTGTCCGTGTGTCTGTCCGTCCGTCTGTCTGTCTGTCTGTGCGTCCGTGTGTGATCAAAATGTTCAATTTGCTACTTCTCTGTCATTTATGAGCCAATTTTGATTCTGTTTGCTTTATATGATAGCACTACATGGGAGCTTTGAAACTTCTACACAGAATTTCAGTTGTGACCTTTGACCTTGACCTTTGACCTATATTGTACATTTTGCTTCAAAATGCTACTCCTTCGCCATTTCTAACCCGATTTCGATTCCGTTTGCTTTATGTGATGGCACTAGGTGAGGGCTTCAAAACTTCTACACAGAATTTTGACCTTTGACTTCTTTGACCTTTGACCTTGATTTTTTACCTTTATTGTACATTGGCTACAAAATGCTACTCCTTCGCCATTTCTAACCCGATTTTGATTCCGTTTGCTTCATGTGAAGGCACTAGGTGAGGGCTTCAAAACTTCTACACAGAATTTTGACCTTTGACTTCTTTGACCTTTGACCTTGATTTTTGACCTGCATTGTACATTTTGCTACAAAATGCTAAGTAAACACTCCTTTGCCATTTCTAACCCAATTTCATTTCCATTTGCTTTATGTGGTGGCACTACAGTCTAGGTAAGGGCTTCAAAACTTCTACACAGAATTTTGACCCTTGACTTCTTTGACCTTTGACCTTGATTTTTGACCTATGTTGTACATTGGCTACAAAATGCTCCTCCTTTGCCATTTCTAATCCGATTTCGATTCCGTTTTCTTTATGTGATGGCACTAGGTGAGGGCTTCAAAACTTCTACACAGAATTTTGACCTTTGACTTCTTTGACCTTTGACCTTGATTTTTGACCTATATTGTACATTGGCTACAAAATGCTACTCCTTCGCCATTTCTAACCCAATTTCGATTCCGTTTGAACGAGTTCGAGCAGGGGACTATGAAACGGGCTCCGTACGTGTGTGTGTCCGTGTGTCTGTCCGTCCGTCTGTCTGTCTGTCTGTGCGTCCATGTGTGATCAAAATGTTCAATTTGCTACTTCTCTGTCATTTATGAGCCAATTTTGATTCTGTTTGCTTTATATGATAGCACTACATGGGAGCTTTGAGACTTATACACAGAATTTCAGTTGTGACCTTTGACCTTGACCTTTGACCTATATTGTACATTTTGCTTCAAAATGCTACTCCTTCGCCATTTCTAACCCGATTTCGATTCCGTTTGCTTTATGTGATGGCACTAGGTGAGGGCTTCAAAACTTCTACACAGAATTTTGACCTTTGACCTTGATTTTTTACCTTTATTGTACATTGACTACAAAATGCTACTCCTTCGCCATTTCTAACCCGATTTTGATTCCGTTTGCTTCATGTGAAGGCACTAGGTGAGGGCTTCAAAACTTCTACACAGAATTTTGACCTTTGACTTCTTTGACCTTTGACCTTGATTTTTGACCTGCATTGTACATTTTGCTACAAAATGCTAAGTAAACACTCCTTTGCCATTTCTAACCCGATTTCATTTCCATTTGCTTTATGTGATGGCACTACAGTCTAGGTGAGGGCTTCAAAACTTCTACACAGAATTTTGACCCTTGACTTCTTTGACCTTTGACCTTGATTTTTGACCTATGTTGTACATTGGCTACAAAATGCTCCTCCTTTGCCATTTCTAATCCGATTTCGATTCCGTTTTCTTTATGTGATGGCACTAGGTGAGGGCTTCAAAACTTCTACACAGAATTTTGACCTTTGACTTCTTTGACCTTTGACCTTGATTTTTGACCTATATTGTACATTGGCTACAAAATGCTACTCCTTCGCCATTTCTAACCCGATTTCGATTCCGTTTGCTTTTTGTGATGGCACTAGGTGAGGGCTTCAAAACTTCTACACAGAATTTTGACCGTTGACTTCTTTGACCTTTGACCTTGATTTTTGACCTATATTGTACATTGGCTACAAAATGCTACTCCTTTGCCATTTCTAACCCGATTTCGATTCCGTTTGCTTTTTGTGATGGCACTAGGTGAGGGCTTCAAAACTTCTACACAGAATTTTGATCTTTGACTTCTTTGACCTTTGACCTTGATTTTTTACCGATATTGTACATTTTGCTACTAAATGCTACTTCCGGCGGGGACATATTTTACGCACCGCGTAATTTCTACTTTTCCTTGTTTTCTCCATACCTTGGGGGTTACTCAATTCATGTACTTCATTAAGTGAGGCACATACAAATACATGTTCATGCTTGACTGCGCAATGATTCTGTAGGGAAAGATTTGCGCTATTTGGTCAAGGATCAAGTTAAAAAGATAAGATGTCCCTATTTCTATTCTTGTTTTAAAAAAAAGAAAAAAAATGTGAAACTGTCATCTCACCCAGTCAAGATGTACTATAGAGACCTATTGGGATAAGAATGCAGTATGGTAGAGGCATGTCAGTCACCAGAGCGATATATCTAATTTTTTGTATGTGAACTTGTAGATAAAATGAAGTATTAAGATTAATGAAAAAATGACAGTAAGGATTCAAGTAAAGCAAGATTTAGGGAAACACACCTACAAATCAATTTCCTCGGTTTTTACTGCAGTTATTCCCTGTGTGCACACATCACGCTACAAGCATGCTATCCCAAAATAGCAGCACTATTTTTTCTTGAAAAGACCACAGTGAGCTACTCTTTTTGTGCTGTAAAGACAGTGTTTTTATCAAAACTCATTTCAAACTGATAACAGGCCTGGAATTATGCACATGTATGGTCTCTGGTAATAATCAGTTCATCTTTTGTATCTGTAAGTAGACCAAAGAGCCATTTTCAACAGAGTTTACAAATGTCAGTTTCAAATGTTGAGAATCGGTAAAAAGCATGTGCAGTCCAAGCACATGTAGAAACTTCAAGCAAAAAAAAAAAAAAATCAGAACTTAAAGCACTCACCAGTTTACAGATGATTTGGGAATCTTCAGAAAGAAATATTGCCACAACTTTTTATCAAGTATTTGGCCATGTTAAAGGATATATTTGGAAATCACATTTTAAGCTGATGTCATCAAAATCTGTGTCCTCCAGAAGTTGCAGGATGCAGAAGAAGCATTGGGATTCCTTGAGACAGAGAACCAGGCTCTCCAGCACTCTCAGCTAGAGCTACCCAGACAGGACCCCGAAAGGGATGCCAGACTTAAAGAAACACAGGAGGAGGTGAAACAACTAAAGAATTCTCTCAGGAAACAGCAGCAAAAAGCAGAGGTAGATTCAAGAGTATGAACTTTTCAGACACAGACACATAGTGAAATATAGTAAAGCTTTGTCTGATCTCTGACCTTTCATTGCATATATTGTAGTGCCAGATGGTACTTACTATGAAATTCAAAACTTTTACAGCACCAGATGTATGCAGACATTTTGAATGCCCCTTCATCATTTTGTCTTGTCATCACACACTCTCTATGATAAAACTGGTCTTGAAGAGAGAGATGATGAGTTATCTTGTCTTTCTGTCATAACCTACCTGTAGAGTGTATGTGTGAATGAAGGGACTGCAGGCTGAAACGTAGTGAATGCAAAAAAAGCCCAACATGTTGGGACTTTTATATTTCTCTGTCTCGCATTAAAGTTTATTCTACTGAATGCCAAATTAAGTCCGCTTTCAAAGCTACTGAATTCTTACTCATATGGACTGGCAAACTAGGTAAAATTTATCCAAAGACACAAATGTGTGATAATTCTAGCGACATGGATGCTTGTACAAGTATGTTTGACATGTCATGTATTTTTTTTATTATTATTATTATTATTATTATCATTATTGTCCCCGCCGAACGAGTTCGAGCAGGGGACTATGAAACGGGCTCCGTACGTGTGTGTGTCCGTGTGTCCGTCCGTCCGTCCGTGTGTCCGTGTGTGCGTCCGTGTGTGATCAAAATCTTCAATTTGCTACTTCTCTGTCATTTATGAGCCAATTTGATTCTGTTTGCTTTATATGATAGCACTACATGGGAGCTTTGAAACTTCTACACAGAATTTCAGTTGTGACCTTTGACCTTGACCTTTGACCTATATTGTACATTTTGCTACAAAATGCTACTCCTTCGCCATTTCTAACCCGATTTCGATTCCGTTTGCTTTATGTGATGGCACTAGGTGAGGGCTTCAAAACTTCTACACAGAATTTTGACCTTTGACTTCTTTGACCTTTGACCTTGATTTTTGACCTGTATTGTACATTTTGCTACTTTGACCTTGATTTTTTGACCTATATTGTACATTTTGCTACAAAATGCTACTCCTTCGCCATTTCTAACCCGATTTCGATTCCATTTGCTTTATGTGATGGCACTAGGTGAGGGCTTGTACACAGAATTTTGACCTTTGACTTCTTTGACCTTTGACCTTGATTTTTGACCTATATTGTACATTTTGCTACGAAATGCTACTCCTTCGCCATTTTTAACCCGATTTCGATTCCGTTTGCTTTATATGATGGCACTAGTTGAGGGCTTCAAAACTTCTACACAGAATTTTGACCTTTGACTTCTTTGACCTTTGACCTTGATTTTTGACCTATATTGTGCATTTTGCTACAGAATGCTACTCCTTCGCGATTTCTAACCCGATTTCGATTCCGTTTGCTTTATGTGATAGCGCTAGGTGAGGGCTTCAAAACTTCTACACAGAATTTTGACCTTTGTCTTCTTTGACCTTTGACCTTGATTTTTGACCTATATTGTACATTGGCTACAAAATGCTACTCCTTCGCCATTTCTAACCCAATTTCGATTCCATTTGCTTTATGTGATGGCACTAGGTGAGGGCTTCAAAACTTCTACACAGAATTTTGACCTTTGACTTCTTTGACCTTTGACCTTGATTTTTTACCTATATTGCACATTTTGTTACAAAATGCTACTTCCGGCGGGGACATATGTTACGCACCGCGTAATTTCTACTTTTCCTTGTTATTATTATTATTATTATTATTATTATTATTATTATTATCATTATTATTATTATTCTGCTCTCCAAAACTATAATCTTGCATCATGTGTGTATTGAAGTATAATGATACAATTATATTCAGATCACCACATTACATCTATATATGATCACCTTGGCATACCACTGAATTTAAAATCTGGCTACCAGTAAGCAGACACTTCAACACTTTAAAGGTATGTAGCATGAACATTGTGGTAGTGTTGGAGAGGTTATGATAGGATCCTGATAGTGTCATCTTGATCTCTGAACCTTTTAATGACAGGCTGAAAGAGCTGCACTGGAAGAGGAGCTGGCAGTAAGTCGCTTTGAGCAAGGCAAAGCAGCAAGGCAAGCCAAGCAGACCCGGGATCAGCAGGGAGAGGCAGAAGCTGCTGCGAGACAACTTGCCAATGTACAGGTAGAATGTGATATTCTACGCAGATGTCATAGAGTGTAGATGACTTATGATCTGGCAGTGACAGTGTGCTTTGTTCAAAGTTGCGATTAATTCTTTTGAAAAATGGAATATTTGTTTTGTGGTTACCAGTAGATGGTGTTTACCCTATGACTTGCTTACACTGGAATGGCAAATATTCTATTATTGATGCTATCCATTATCATGGTATAATCCTGTGTGTGTGTGTGGGGGGGGGGGGGATACACACAAGATGAGGGGAATGTTATGTGCACATAAGAATTCATATCCTTTGCATATCCATTTTTTCTTTGTTGTAGTTAAACTGTCTGGTAGATGTCTCAATGTTTTCCTTATTCTTGTGACATTTTAGTGAATTACTATATTGCATTTAAACAAAAATCTGAACCTGCAGGCTGCCAATCAAGCTCTGAAGGATCGCCTCCGTGAGCAGATGTCCCAATACAACAACCTCCTCAACACCTCTCTCAATCCAGAGGAGGTATCCCAGCGTATCCACCAAGTGGGAGACTCCTTGAATGATGGTAGAGTCAACGGCTTCATGGGCCACCATGGGGATGGGGATGTGGTGGGGGATTCCCTAGCAGAGCTGCAGGGACAGATTAGGGGGAGGCTTGGACAAATCCAGCAAGAGGCAGATCGGGCCAGGAGATATCAACAGAAGGTAGAATTAATTATGTTTAATGATTCTGCTAATGATGATGATGATTATTGTTATCATTATTATTGTGTGTGTGTGTGTGTGTGTGTGTGTGTGTGTGTGTGTGTGTGTTGATGGTGGTGTAAGTCAATCATGTTACACAGAACTGTACATGACGCAATGATTATGCTTGAATATACCAAGCCCTTTTTACACTTGTGTTTCTTAACCCCGTACTTTCTCTGACCCAGGACTATCGTTAGTCCCGTACCAATTTTTTCAGCTTTTTACACTCGCCAATAAATCCCGTACTAAGCTCTTGTCCTGGGCTAAGGAGAAAACTGACCTTTTTACACTCGTATTTCTTAGTCCCGTACTTTCCAAACCACATGAATATTCATGATTACGCTGTGCACTGTACAAGTACACGCACGCACCGGCAGCACTTGATTACCTTGTTTCTGATTGGTCAGTGGGGGGTCGGACTTCGTCTCCGTCGCTTAGCCCTGGATTATTTTTTCGTTCTGTTTACACTCGCTTGCTTGGCACCGCAATTGCGGGGCTAACCCTGCTTTTTTGCAGGGCCAGATAGTGTGGGATTATCGGTGGGGCTAGCCCACTTTGGCAAAAACATTGTGTAAACAGAAAGTGGGCTAAGGAAAGTCCGGTACCAACGGTGGGGCTAAGGCCGCCCCTCCCCCCCCCCCCCCCCCCTTTAGCCCCACCGTTGGTACGGGACTAAGCAAAAATTAGCAAGTGTAAAAAGCCCTCCAGTGTGTTAACAATTTGCCTTTATGAGGCTTGATTGTGAAACAAGAGGAAATAAACTACAATGTAACTATACAAAATGTCAAGTTCTCACAAGGTACATTGCTTTGATGAGTATTATGTTATTATTCAACAGGCAGAGGGAGAAGCAAAGTCACTCCGCCATCAGCTGGAACAGATGCAAGCCAGACTCAAAGGCATGATGAACAAGGACAGAAATCGAGTGAGAAGAGCAGCATGTTGCATGGATTTCAACATGTGACTGTTACATTTATAGAGTACATGCATGGATAGGGTTTTGAAGTAGCTACATGTATGCAATGATTTTGTAGGAATCTGCAATGTATGGTGGGACTCTATCAAAAAAGATATGTGACTGCCCAGCTCAAAACCCGCAAAAAGTCTAGGATAAGACTAGCATTTTCTATAATGGACCACATAATGTCATTTGGGTTGACCGACTCAATTTTTTAAAAGTTTGTCTTACCTTGGAGAGTAATTTTTCTCTACGTACTATCAAAATTGTCGGCATAAAACAAAACCTGAAATTGAAATATTTTAGCAGTTTTTGTGGGCCATCATTTTTCGGACAGGCACTGCTTTCATTGTGAAGAAGAACATGTTATGATTAATACTTCTGCACTGCACACCTGAGTGACCTTCATTTTTTAATCTTCTTCTCCTTTTCTGTGAAACCTTACCTCCTAAACTCTCTCTTGTTTCAATCATTTTTTGAATGGGCTAGGATGGTCAAATTTTTAAAAGTTATACAGGTATTATTTTAAAGCTTAGAGCTTACCCTTTTACACACTTAAGTGTTAGGCAAGTTTAAACATTTTTACCTACTTTTTGTGGGTTTTCGAGCGGGGCAGTCATATATGTTTTATGTTTAAGTTTGATGTTTTATCATGATATGGCCTTTTTATTTCAATGTGGTCACAGTGTTTGTCTCAAGCTAAAATAAGCCTATTTCTGATTGGCAAATTGCCCTACTGTCAATCACTTGCAATGAAAACATCTCGATGGAAGAATTTCATGAATTTGAAGCCTATTTCTGTTTGAAACCTTCATAATGACCTATAATCAAAGGCATCAGAATTGCAAGCTTAAAACAATATTATAACATGATATGTTATGCATTGTTGTTAATTGTCAGAGAAGAGAAGAGGACAGAGAAGATGAAGAAGAAATGAAGAGAATGAGAGAAGAGCTGCAGAGACTAAGACAGGAACTCAATGACTCTCAGAACCAGCAGGTAATTAATGAGCACTTCTCTTACAGTTTGCATTCTGAGAGGTTCTGGTGCACCACATTGAGTATTTTTAATTCCTCCACCACGATGTGTTGCCGGAGGCATCATTTGATTAATGTCATCCTGAAAAGGACCTACTCAATTGACATTTCAAACAGTATCAAGCAGTTTTTACCAATAAGATGAAGACCTGAATATACAGTGTACTTATGGAAACATCAATTGAAGAGGTTCTCTTCATGACCGCAGGCATCAAAGAAGGATCTATGTGATGCACCAGAAACCAGCAGAACTATGTGCTGAATGACTTTCATCACCAATTATAGAGAAAAGGTACATGCAATGGAGTGCTCGTATATGTAGCTTTCCTGAACTCTTTGTAATGTATTAACATCTATGAACCAATAGATTATGGTCAGCGAGATACAAGAATCTTCAAGTTTGTTCAAGATGTTAGTGTTGTGTATTCAGGATTTTATTTTATTCTTAAGTCAAAATACTGGTACACTTGTGTATATCAGCAATCAATAAATTAATTATCTTTTTATGTATCTTTATATTTTGCTACAGAAGATTCTATCTTTGAATATATCTTTGAAATATCTTTGAGATATCTTTGAAAGTCTCATCTGGACAAAGAAATTGCAGAAATTTCCTAATAAATTCATTTGAATTTGAATTTGAAAAAAAAATGTCATTTTTTACATGACTTTCTTGTTTCTACAGCCACCACCATTTCCACCACAGCCACAAGTTGCAACCATCTCAGACACACAGGGCCAAGCCCCTTTCAATGACCCAAGGGTCAGAGGTCAAATGCAGAGGTTGCAAGGTGACCTAGCGGGACTTCAAAATCAGATCAAAGAAAAAGACAGAATAGCTGCACAGCAGGTATTGTGTATATGCAAATATTTGAGGTCAGACTGTTTGTTTTGGGCATGCACTATGGTGATTTGACATACTCATGTCAAAAGGAGATTAACATTATTTTCTTGAATTAAAAACCCCACTCTCTATGTCTGATACTGCTGTCCAGGGGCCCGTTTCATAAAACATGTCATCAGTGACAAGTTATTCAAATTCATGAATTTCTTCCGTCGAGATGTTTTCATTGCAACTGATTGACAAATTGCCCTACATTGACGTAAATAAGCACTGAATTGATCAGTGTTTTAGTAGTAGCCATGATAAAAAATCATGGGCGTACATACTCGAGCAGGATTCGAACCTACGACCTCCTGATCACCGGACAGGCGTCATCTCCATGGGCGTATGTACACCTATGATTTTTTATCATGGCTACTACTAAAACACTGATCAATTCAGTGCTTATTTACGTCGATGTAGGGCAATTTGTCAATCAGTTGCAATGAAAACATCTCGACGGAAGAAATTCATGAATCTGAATAACAAAGCAGTACCCGCTGCATGCTATAAGGATTAGAACCAACACTTGCTTTCGGGCGAAAGCTCGATGGTCTAGTGGAGATGACGCCTGTCCGGTGATCAATAAACCCGAACAGTAGAGGAAGAAGTGAGATTGATTGTGAGATCTAACATTTCAAAAGACAAAAATTTGTGAATGTCATTGACAACACAGCACGCAGCAGACCTATACAGGACGCAGATACCACCTCCTCTAGATGTCTTTCTGGGATGATTGATAATATTGAAATTTGGAAGGGATAATTTCAATTCAGCAAGGGTAGGCTTATCCCTCTGGTCACCTGTAAGCCATGACTCAGTGATGACTAACACATCAATATCATTATCTATGATCAGAGTTGACACTACATCGACTTTATTTGTCAAGAATTTTGCGTTCCATAAACCAAATGAGACCCACTGGAAGTATCACAAAGGGATTGTGACCTTGGAATCCTCCACCTGCGGCGTCCCCTGTGCGCAATCCCAAGATCACATACCCTTCTCCAAACAGTCAAAGGAAGTAGATGACTGGGCTTCCCATTTAACTGATGGAGGGCATGTACATCATATAATACGATTAGGCTGAAAACTACTGCAATACTCATTAGCATGTCGCGTTACATCAACTTCAGTACATGGACCTGGGTTTGTTTGAATGTCACCGGACAGTAGGATGGCTAACTGAAAACATGCACATGTGTTGCTATAGTATGCAATAGGTTTACCACAGTGTCTGACAAGCCTGTGAACAGGAGAAAGTAGACTGTGATTACAGTTACAAGCATCAGTTGGCAGCATGAATACATGGTTCATGTTCAAGAGAGATACAATCAGAGGTATACAAAAGAAGAGATTCCAGAGATGCCAGATCTTAATCCCCTCCATTGCTGTGGACGTGATGCTATTGACATACACGTGTGAAGGGTGTGACCATTAAAGGGGATGGCTAGTAACTGATCAGTGGGAATCAGTGGGAATGCTGAGGGATGATTGTTCCAATCATTGTGGGATTCATTTAAGAGTACATTATATATCTATTCTTGTATGAAAATTATTTGCTTCAGAATGGTCTCATATTCAAGTAATGTGCAGATTAATGTTTCCAGGTAAGTGTCCCTGGTCAGTGACGGGGCATTAACCTGCACATTACTTGAATATGAGACCATTCTGAAGTAAATAATTTTCACACAACAGTAGATATATAATGTACTCTTAAATGAATCCCACAAGGATTGGAACAATCATCCCTCAGCATTCCCACTGATTCCCACTGATTCCCACTGATCGGTTACTAGCCATCCCCTTTAAAGGTGCTATTGAAAGTACAAAGCAAGGACACATACAAGATGCACGAAGCAAGTGTACAACACTGGACACTGAAATTGGCAATACAGAGTAGGCTACAGTATCAAGATACAAAATTCAACTGTAAAAATATAGCTAACTTACCAACAAAATGACTGGAAATGGTCTAGCAAGATCCTTGACACAAACAGAATATGATATAAGCTACCAAACTGCAAAAATGCAGCAAAAACCTTGTAAAAGAGACCATATAAAGAGAGCCCTAAATGAGTGGGGCTACCTATGGAGGCGCCCACAAAAAAAAAAAAAAAAAATGTCTTAGTGGCCCCTTTTTATTTCTTGATAATCCTTCACACACTCTTCACTTTTAACTCTAAAAACTTTTGAAAGGATGATACTACTGCTTTGAAAGTTGGCATTAATCACTGACAGGACGTGTTGATAGAGCATGCTAAATTTTAGTTTAATCTAATAATCCCTTGATTGTTGTTGCTATGTGGTGTACATCCTGTTTTTTGTCCCATTCATCGCACAGCTAGCACAGCTTGGTAAAGATTAAGGGCTTGAATAGGCCCTGTTCTTCTGAGCCTCTTTTCTCAGTTCACACTTTTCCAGAGTATGTGCTTTCTTTCCAAGATTTAGATGGGTTAGGAGCATTCATTTGAATTGAGTTATACATCATTTCAGAGCTTAGAATCTTGTTTTTCAGAATCTACTTGTGTACTCTTAACTAAAAATCCATGTGTGGTGACTTTTTTTTTTTTTTTTTGATGCAGGGTCACAAATTATCACGAAAAATGTCAACAAGGGCTTACTTAACCGTGCTACATTTAGTGAACTGTTCATTCATATTACTGAACTGATGAATGAATTGGGATTAAATGCAATGCAAAGTATTTGTGTTTTCAGGGAATGAACTACAAACAATGATTAATTTCATTTGCCTTGATCTAGCTTGCTGATGCTGAGAAGGAAATCCTCCAGCTGCAGGCAGAGCTCCGCAAGAGGGACCATGAAGCTAGAGAAAGTGAAAGAGTGCAACAGAGGGCAGCAGACCAGCAAGCCAGGGAATACGAGAGGCAAAAAGCATCAGCGCTGGCTAAGGTGAATAGAGAGTTCTACCACCAGTAAAGTGTCTAATTGTCTAATTGAGATAGTGAAGTGTCCTTGGAATTAATGCTCCTACAATATGCATTGGCACTCTGCAAGTTAACTAGATTATGAGTAAAGGCCCAATTGCACTGACCATGTGAGGTTTATCTGATCCTCAAAATACAAACATTTTAGTGTTCCGATGAGTTCTGATAAAATGATCCAATAAACTCCAAAGACCTGTACCAATGCTCACCGAGGATGATACAAATGCCAGAAGAGGCCCAAAACCAGACTCAAGTTAATCTGTCCAATGAATGCTTAATGGTCAGAAACTCAACAGACTGTCATAGGACGTCAGCTGGACACGCCCGATAGACACAAAACACAAGTTTAGCACATATCAGATTGACTCTACACTTATTGGACTGACTCAATACTTATACGACACTGACTGGACTTGTGACTGGAAATGTCCGATGCTGAACAAAGCTCTGAGCTTAGTTCCTTCATGGGACGATCTTGCCTCATCAGTTCAAGTCCGACGTGTCTGACACTGACCTGATAGTCGACCAGTACAAGTCGGATTAATCAGACTGCTATCCGATACACTTTGGTGCGTGACCGGAAGCAAAGAAATTTGCTTCAGGCGAATGAATAATGAGAAAAAAATCTCTGTGAAATGGGGTATAATCGTATTGAGGATATTCTCTCTATATTTACTACGTTGAATAGGAAGATGTCCTATCAGCTGATGTACAAGTACAGACATGTGAAATGGAAGCTTGCAAATAGGCACCTAAAATGGGTGGGATGAAATGTGTCTTATTATGGGAATAAAAGTAATGTGAGGAGTTTTTTATCTCAGTTCGTCTTTTTCAAGTGCTAATTCAAATACCGGGTATTCTGTGTCTGACTTACATTTAAATTTTTCATAAGCCACTGGAAAAATCAGGTTTCACACCTGCTAAAAGTATGTAGGGACTGACATTATAGACCTTGTGCCATGCCCTTCAGGATCTTCAGAGTTTATCATCTCAAACCCATCTCTCAAGTTTGTGGTGCCCTCCCCCCCCCCCCAAAAAAAAAGAAAAAAAAGCCAAGAAGTTTGGGATTGAAGCCCCAGTTGTAAAAAAGGGACAAAGGGCTCAACTTAAAGTTGTGTAGGATCAACTCTAACTGTGAAACACATATCTGACCTTCTGTCATGTGATCACCTGCATAGCTCAGATCAACAGGTTCCATCAACCTGTCAGGTGACCATAGCAGTCACAACGAAGATATAATTTGCCAACATAAACGACTTAATAAAGTCATGTAAGTGTGGCAGTCAAACATCAGAACTACATGGATATTGAAAAGGGTGTCAGTTCAGACACAAATGATGTTACCATGAACCCATTACCACATTGAATCTCTCCTGCCCCTTTATTTGAAACTTAAAGACATAATGAAATATTATTGATATTATTTCCAAGGCTGAAATCCAGGGGGGTCAGCTGGCCCAGCGTGCTATCGATGAACTTGCCAAGGCCCAGGAGGAGATCAGCAACCTGGAGGAGTTGCTTGGCAACAGGGAGAAGGAGCTTGAGGACACATTACATCATGGAGAGAGAGCAACCCAGGCCGTTGGTGGGAATGTTTTTTCTCTTATCCCATTATGAGCCCATTGAGTGTTTTCATTTTTTTTTTTTTTGACAAAAAGTATATCATGTTTGTGATGTGAATCAAAAGATCATGTACATTGCGATGTCTTGTCATATACCATACTGATAAGTGTTTTGTCAAAAAGTAACAGCTAGACTTATACAGTCATTAGACGGTAGCAGTTTTAACCAAAAAAAATGTTCAGGGAGATTTGACATGAATATGAATCACAAGATCATGTACATTGCAATGTCTTGTCATATACTGTATGTGTTTTGTTAAAAAGTGACAGCTAAATTACAGTCACTAGATGAAAGCAATTTTAAGTAAAAAATGCCCAGGGAGATTTGACAATATAGCATTGGATAGGATCCTTTTATCAGTCGCTGAATACCGGTAAAAGAAAGTTTCTTTATCATCCTTGATCACATATGTGGTGTTCACTTCTTTAGCCGAACAGGAAGAAGAAATAGCTGCCCTGCATGATGTTCTTGGAGCTCAGCGAGATGAAATTATGCGTCTCCAAGATCTCCTGGATCAGCTGACAAGGCAGCCGCAAACAAGTGAGTGAAAGTGCGATTATCTCTTAAAGGCAGCCGATCGCCATCCCTAATGGTACGTAAACTCCGAACGACCGAAGTTTGTGCGTGCAATTGCGCAATGCCAGATCGGTGCTATATCCATAAACGTGTGGGACAATGCTACCACTGAGACAAGTGTGTATGTGTGCGTGTGTGTGTAGCCATCATACACAAACATTGTCACCGCGAGCTGCGATGATTGGAGGAGAGAGGCCAGAAGACGCTGCGGCGTGTGTGTGTGTGTGTGTGTGTGTGTGTGTGTGTGTGTATGTGCGTGTGTGTGTGTACGCATCATACACAAATATTGTCACCGCGAGCTGCGGTGATTGGAGGAGAGAGGCCAGAAGACGCGTGGCTCTTTTGGCCTCTCTTCATGCGCATGCGCACTGAGAGTGTGCGTCCATTCGGAAGCTCTGGTGGCTCGCTGGGACAGCCATCTTGTAGCCTACCGTATTTTCGCTGACCCATTGAGCCAGCGCTATTCTCATTCGGGGGTCACTACATTTGATACAGAATGGGGGAGGCAGCGTGTTGCGTTCGTCTCCGTGCCGCACAAGCCACTCGCCACGACTGAGTGTCTTTAATGCTTGGTGTCTGAGATTTGTAGTTTTATAGAATTTGAATGGTTATTGATCCATTCTGCACTGTGACAGAAATCATCCTGTTACAGGCATTGGTATCAGTAAAGCCTTCATTTTCATTTTGAAACCTGTAGGACAATGGCAACCAAACTTTTTTTTTTGTAAGTCATGTCAATATTCTTATATTTTAACCAGAGACAGAAACGTGGGATACAATACTAAAAGGGAAAAAAAAGTCAAGTAGTAACCAAGAGTTAGATGAGAAATTTGGTTTGTTTTGCCATACCATGCATTTTCATTCATAGGCAATTGTGTATTTTGCCACTGTTATCAATTTAAAGAGTGATTTGAGAAGATATGAAGAACTCCGAAATGTACAGATCGTTTACTGGTGTGACATCTGTCATGTCATCAGTTCTTTTTTCAAGCAAGTACTGTAAAGCTTTAGAATTGAACTTTATTTTGTAGGCCCACAAACAACAACAGATTTGCAGAATCTCCTTGGAGAGATTGATGCTTTGAGGCAAAGCTTGGGAGGACAGCAGCACCATCTCCTAGGCAGTGGCCTGGACCCTGGTGGAAGAGGTACCTATACAGAAAGTGAGGTGATCTCAGTTCACTTTCATTCCACACAAGCTTTTTGTCTCATTTAAGAGACACCTTATTGCACTTACATGTAGAAACTCTCTATGGCAAATCATCTTAAACAGATATTGCATTTGTTAAGATTTGAAATTATGGCTTTTTAAAAGAGATTTCAAGTACTGACACATTCACATTGTAACTACAGTAGCTTGAAAAAGTATGCCCAGTTTATTTCTACTGGACATAAAGATATAAAAGGCTTTCTAATAAAACAAAAGCAGATAAAAATCCACTGAGGTCACAGATATGAGAGCCATTTGGTCTGGGAATAGTATTTGATTCCCACAAATAAGAAATATGAGCTAAATTGATACTTGTATATTTTTGATGCTGCAGATCAACTTGCATCAGATTTCAGATGCCATTACCAAGACACAGTAGAACATTGTACAGGCATATCTGTCATTAATCACTGAACAACTAACCACAGATATATATATATATATATATATTTTTTTTTTTTTTTTTTTTTTTTTGCAAGTCAGCATGTAGGCTACACTAAGCATTTGATATCAAGACAAGTACAATGATTCAAATGTAATGTTTAATGTATTATTTTTTGCAGGATTTCTAGGAAACAGATCATCTGCACCTCAAGGCCAACCAATGTCACCTAACATCCCTGCTCAACATGGTACATCTTTCACGCCTAGGTATCCTGGAAACATGAATCAGAGACCTAGTGTTTCTTACGGGCCATCTATGGCACACTTATCACAGTACCAGCCAGCTACCTTTCCTTCCACATGGCATCAAGTAGGCAGTGGATGGGTTGCAGGCGGACATGGGGATGGTGGTTACATGAGACCTACCAGTAATGCCCAGGGACAAGTAACCACCTCAAACCAGCCACCCTTTGCGGAGGTTCCCATGGTTCATCCAAGTAACTCTCATGCCCCACCTCAAGTACCACCGATGCAGACACATGTACAATCCCACCCCTTTACAGCAACAATGGTTCATACAAATGCTCAACCGCCTGATGGAGGTACCACTAGTGGACAGTATAGGCACCCTCTACAAGGTCATCAATCATCAACTTCTGGTGTGCATCAGAATGAAGGGATGGATCATACCATTGAAGTCACCAGGAGGGGCTGATTGTCTGATGATGCTTAATATGGCAATGAGGTCAAACTACTAAGGAGCTCACATACATTGATTAAGTTAGTAAACTTACAATTACAACATCAGCAAAGAACAAGTGATGATACGCTGTATATATTGCACCTTTTTATTTTGAATTGTTTGTGAAGTCACATTTTAAATTATTTTGTATAGGATTTTTTTTTTTTCATTATTGAGTTAGGTAATGGCCTTCTGACAATAGCAATGATATTAGTTCCAAACATTAAACTGCCATTCCTCACCATGTGAAGTGTGACCCTTGATAAACAGATTAAAATCAGGTGAACAGAAGCATAGATTTCATTAAAATCAGACTTAGAATAACAGTTATGTAAATGCAAAATTGCACATGTTTTCACTGAATAGTGATACTGGTGGCAACCCAGTGTGCAGTTTAGCTGAAGTAACATTGTCTTCGATGCAAAATTTTTCCCATTGGTATGTGCATTAAAAAAAAAAATCATACAAATAATGTTGATAAAGAAGTAAATACAATCCTTCTCCTTCCCCTTATTAAAAGTTATGTTATACCTAGTGCAACATTTTACTTAGTTGTACATGAATTGTCACAGAGAGTGACATTTTATAGACTGTAACAATGTAGGCCATATATTTGGTGAGTCTAATTTTTCACAAATCAGGACTTCCTGACAATTTTACGTATCGTTATTTTTGTGATTGTGGAGTACAAATATTGAACGGAAAAATATATGTGTTCATGTCGTGATCAGAGGTAATAATTTTTTTAATTTTCGAATAGCACTCAACTTGTGAAAATAAAAATGTCACAAAATATTCAGCATATACAGTATGAGAGAATGTTGTATTTTTGCGTACTTCAGTGCAGAGGTAATTGTCATCAAACCAAATGTGCAAGAGATATTTATTCTCAATCCATTTTATACCTACACATCACACAGTAGCCAGTGTAATATTTTGATTTCATCCTTAGACTAGAGTACTTACAGATGTACATGTAGTACCTGCAAGCCTTATTCATATAATGAGTTGTTGTTTTTTACATCAATCCTCGGTTTGCTGTTGGTCAGGAGGACGAAATTGACAGACTGCGCAAGCAATTGGAAAAGGCTAAGAAAATGAAGGTGGGGTACATGACATGTTTTCCTGATGTTTATACATATAATCACAACATTACATTTCAATAGATCTACAGTCTGCTCACATTAGTTGCAAATATTCTGCTCATACCAAGGAGGACTGGTTATGAAAATCAAACACACTGGTTAAAAGACTGTAGATAATTGTAATTCAATTTAGTGATAATATGTAGCTTTGCTTTCATTACCCATTGTATTGGGTTACAATATAGTATCATAAATATTTGTTAATGTACATGTACACTGTATATGTATATGTATTTTTTGTGTAATCGTATATGTATGTATGTGTATGTATGTATGTATATGTACACATGTATATGTTTATGTAATTATGTGTTAGCGACTGTCCAGCTCAAAAACTCACAAATATTCATAGATAAGGATTCTCTGTAATGGACCAAAAGATGTCATTTGGATTCACTGAGTCAATTCTGTCAAGTTTGTCTTGCATGGAAAAGTACTCCTTTCCCTACCTTTTATCAAAATTTGGTGGCTGAAAACAAAACTGAAAGCCAGATATTAGTAGTTTTTCTGGACCATACTTTTCCGGAGAGGCATTGCTTTCCACTAGGAAGTAGAATGCATTTTCATCAATACTTCTGTACAGCACGCATGAATATCAGTCGTCTACATTTTTTCCCCTCCCTTATCTATGAAACTGCATCCCCTAACTCTCTCATTTCAGCCACTCTTTGAATATGTTACAATGGTCCAGTTTTAACTAGTTATATATAATTTTAGAGTTTAGAGCTTACTCTTTAAAATCATGTAGAAAAGTGGAAATCCATTTTGGCCTACTTTTTGTGGGTTTTGAGTTGGACGGTCACATATGTACACCTTATCTCTCTAATGTTCCTTTGTTTAAATAGAGAAGAGAAAGGAGAGTATCAGATGTATCTGGTGCTATGAATTCCTCACACAGGCTGCGACAAGATCTCATGGTGAGTATTACTACTTCTGCTGTGTAACATCAATGACATATTTGAGAGAAATCATTTATTCCAAAATTCATAGAACTACCAAATCAGTAAAAAGGTGTGCATGCTAGAAGCCTCCATTTTCGATTGACAGCAAGTAATAATTGCTTCCACAAATTTGGAAAATACCTTGAGCAATGTGATATCTTGTTATGTCTTGTATTAGTAAGAAAATTTTGAATATATTGCATATATAGGATAAACGAGAGGAACTGGATGCCCTTGACTTGGCCGTATCCAGACAACAGGGGGCGCTTCGAAGGTTGAGGGAAGATGGCAGAGACCTACAGAACCAGAAGGAATCTAAATTGAGAGAACTGAGAGATATAGACAAAGCAGTGAATGACAGGAGAAGCAGAAGGTAAGTAAGCTTTTTTTCACTTGTCAAGCATTTGTCTTTAAGCACAAGAGAAGTAAATACTGGTTTGAGGATTATTCTCACTCATTTGAGACAAATGCACACTGTCAATGTTGTCCTTTCTCAACTCTTTATCGATTTCTGGACCATCTATTAAATTCCCAACTGTTGTTTGTTTGTTTTTTCCAATTCAATCTTTCATTAACCACCTTTACTTTCTCATCTCATTTGTTTTTTATTGAAAGTTTTAAAATGCTTTCCCCATTCCCCCTGATGTAAAAGGTCTCTATTCTACCTCTGTGTAGTTAAAACTGTATTACTTTGTATTCTTAAGGACAACTTAATAGACTGTCAAAATTGGAGAATTATTAAATTGTGACATATGCCTGTATGTCATAGGGAGTTTCTTGAGGGAAGAAGGAGGTTCATCCCTGACGAGGATGACTTTGAAGTTGATGAAGATGAGCTGCTTCATCAGACTGGCTTCCTTGAGGATGAGGTGGAGTGTTTGGAGCAAACCCTGGCTAAGAGAAGGGCAGAGCTCAGGGAGGCAGACAGACTCCTTGTGGAGTGCCAGACAAACCTACATGAAGCCCAGGACAAGGTGGGTTTTTCAGGACAGCCAGGAATACAAACTGCTGTAGACACACTTCATGATTCCACTAACTCACTCTGGAATATACAGCAAAGACAGGTACAAATTACTCATTTCTTAAAGTTGCCTAGTAGCAAAGACGCAGGTGTGTTAACTCTTCATCAAGTTTGTACTTGGTAATATCATCATCTGCATATGCCAGTAAGTGAGGTTATTGTTCAAAGGGTTGCATTTGTATATGAGTATACACAACTCTTGCACATGCTGCATTCCCTGTATTATTTTTTTTTATCTTTCTCTTGTGTAATGGTTGACAACCATATTATAACTGTTTGGCTTGTTTTGTGCTTGTGTTAAGACAGTGGAATGAGAAATGATTTTCTCTTGGTTACCCTGTTGCAGTGAGTGTTTGGGATGTATAAATGTTTCAAAATGATCACACTTTTCACACAAAAGATCTATCAGGATTCCCATCTCCATCTCTCCGCCACAATTTGCAAACACCCTCCTTGGCACGGTAAGGGAGATATACACCTTCATATGCACCTACATTGATGCCATATCAATTGTTGACTTTTAGTTACAATCCTTACATGAGGCAGAGTCACAATTTGGATTGAAAAGACAGAAAACATTTTGTACTTGCCAAACCATGAGCTTCAAGAGATATCTCTATCAATTTTATGTATGTAGTTGTTGCTCATTGATATTTTTTTTTAGGCTGTAGTCATTTTATTTTATTTACCTTCAGGTACATAATCCAAACAATAGATGAGAAATGGTCATGACTTTTACAAGCAGTACATGACAGTTGACAGGTTTTAAAATCACACCATGGTTACTATATGTCATTTAAGGCTCGGGAGATGGTGCATCATTATGACAAGGTGAAACGAGACTTGGCCCTGGCTAAAGAAGAGCATGAAGAATTGGACCGTCGAGCCCATGAAGCAGCAATTGACCTATTAAAGGCCCAGGAACAGGTGAAGTTGGCAGAGGAAGATGCTGAGAGACTTGAAGAGAGATGTAGGGCCAGTGAGAAAGCGGCTCAAGACATAGAGAACCATGTGAAGTCTAGGGAGACTGCCTACAAAGGAATGGAGACTCAACTTGAACAGAATAACACAAGGTACAGCCACATGTTTCCCATCATAGTTCTTTTTTCTCCAAAAATCAACTTACCAAGGGGCTCTAAACACTATCTCATTATCCTAAATCTTAAATCTCATGTGAATACCATTACCAAGATGACATTACTTTACTCATGTACAGGTAATATTTTGCAGTACTTGTAGTTAGCTTGTTTTTCACATATATTTTCTGAATTTCTCACAAACCTCTCATTAAAGTGTTAAAAGTTTTCCTGTGTAAAGAACATTGTGTGATATATAATATACAATAGTATATAACTATAATATCACTACTTCTCAGAACATTTCACTAGCAGTGTCTTTGCACATCCCAGTGGAATATTCCCCAATTTACGAATAATCAGTGATGATGCTATGATGCGTAATTTGTCTTTCTTCTCTCTCTGATGCAATAATGTTCCCAGAAATACAGGATGCACAGCGTTTGGACCAAGTAGAAGATATCTAATACGTAACAATTAGATCTACCCATAATCACTTTTGAAGTGACAATGAGTAAATTCTTCATTTCATAGTCAATTTATAAAAACTTGCCAGCACAACACTTAGTCTATACCACACTCAGAAGTAAACAACTTTTTTAGCTGCTAGCTGTACCTCATATGTAACTCGAAGATGAACACAACCATCAGGAGCCACAAATGTGCTTGGAATTTTAAACAGCATTAAGAAAAAGAATATAACAAAACAGAATTTAAAGGACTTTAAAAAAATGTCAGTAAATTCCCATCACAGGTATAGACATCTTGGCCAGTATTCAGCAAACTAGATAAGCATGCTAAAGTCAGAAAATCTGAGCCATTTTCCTGATTTTCTGGCTAAGACAAAATTCTTAATAGTAGAGGTGGGCTATAGAGGGTCAATTTTAGGTTACATTTTCAGAATATGCTAATCACACCTTAGTTTAATGACTTTGTGCCTACTGACACCATTTCTGAAATAAAAAAGAATTTAAAAAAAATTGTGAAATCCTGGGTGCCCTGGCCAAGAATTGAAAAAAATCCAAGATGGCAGCTGTTTTGGTTTAAAAAGACAGTTTTTGCTCTAACTTTTTGGTCTATTGTAATAGTTTTGGTGTCTAACCCCATGTTTTAGGGGGTCAAAGAAATGGTAATAATAATTTTAGTGTAAAACTACTATACTAACCTTTTTCCATATGTAGGGTTAAATTTTCCCTCTCCTTTACCCCTACCTCAACCGCCATTTTTTGAACTTTTTTCTGTATTTTCTTCAAGTCTTGTTAACACCGTACTCTTAATAAAAAGTTCTTGCTATCAATCTAGTGTTTTCTACCAACAATACAGCAAGAAATACACAAATAACTTACACTATACATGTGTGTGTCATGCAGATACCAGTATGTGGCTGGTGCATTTAGGATGCATGGTGTAAACTATGAAGCCAGTGCTAATACTGTATCTGCTTCATAGTGCCAATTAACATTTGGTCATTAGACTTGTAGTCAGAGTGTACAGTTCTACTGCAGGTGTACAAATTTCATTGTAAAATGACTTGAATAAGCCTTCTATGATATGCCAATTGTCAAGCATAAAGGTAATGTCCCCCTCTATAGCCCACCTCTATAAATAGCCAAAGCGTGTATTCTATAAAAATTGGCTGAGAATTTGTCCTAGCATTTAGCTAAGAATTTTGCTAAGAATTTAAGACAGATTTTGGCTTACTGGCTGAGCAAATATTCTTGAAATTGTGCCCGTTGGTATTCTATATCAACATTTGTCCAGGAAATTTACCCTAACTTTCAGACAGCAGACAGCTATGACTTGTCTCATGTTGGCTTGTTGTGGGAAAATTTCATGCGGGTTTAGTGTAACAATATAGGGAAGGTGGCAGCTTTAGCTCATACATGAAATTAGACAATTTGCAATTTTCTTGTGCAGAATTTAAGAGTTTGCTAAGCCTTATTGCCCAACTTAAGAAAAATGCCCTACTTCTTTAATAGACAAGCCGATGGCTATGACAAATTGCTTAGACTTAAGCAATTTGTCTTAGAAGTTATATTGAATACTGGCCTAGGGTCTCGACACTACCTTTGTTTTTATTCTAAAATCTCTAAATCTGAAATTTCATTGGCCCAAAATACATGAAAACATAACAATCAATGTTTAATCTTAATTGCCCCATCAGGCCACCAAAGACAGCCTTTTGGGAAATTTGGTGGCCCTACATCAATATTTAGTGGCACTGGGCTGTCAGACATGCACATAGACATATTTGTGTACATGTATGCTATAGTAAAAACCTGAGGTGTGAGTTTTCTTCACGTTGTCTCCCTCTGTGCAATTGTAATTTGTAAGAGCACAACTGCTGGTCTATATTTTTACAAACATGTCAGGAAAAAAGGAACCAGCAGGAATGAAACCTGTCATCTACTGCTTTGGGGTAGCAATACTTCCACCGGGCTATCCCTGGTTGCCCACAGTGACGCGATGAATTTGGAACAAATGCCCAAGGCTCTGAAATTATGACATTATTATGTTAAGTAGTCCAAAGCAGACAAGGCATGTTAGACGAAAGCAAGATTTTATAAAGCAGAGGGGTAAAGGTTGATATGTGAGTTTTCTTCACTTTGTCTCCCTCTGTACAAATGAAACTTGTAAGATTGCAACTGCTGATCTACATTTTTAACACATGTTGGAAAAAGGAACCAAAGGAAATTGAACCTGTCATCTACTGCTTCACCACTCTGCTTAATAATCTCTTGCTTTCATTGAATAAAAATGTGTTTAAAAAATACTCATGTCAGCATGCCAATTTATTTTCCTTTTTCTTTTTTCTTGTTTGCTTCAGGCTGATGAAGTTGAGATCAGAAGTAATCTTGTGCGAACAGAAGCTGTCTGAGCTGGAATCTTCCCTGAGGGACAGGGAGAGAGAGGTTGCCAACAAACACAGAGAGCTGGACTCTCTAACAGATCAGGTACATTTACAAGCACTATCAATTTATAAATTGAGTTCATCACTCAACATTACAACTTTTGATTACAACTCATCTTGGCAATGTTTTTGGCCCTCAATGATTAGCGAAGCATTCTACGTTTAGCCCTACAATTTAACTTGTAGTTTAGAGTTTCAAAAGAATTGTATATGAAATGATGTCTAATGAGAAAGGAAAATCTGAATTGATAAAGACTGTGTGCATGATCAAATCATATCTAAATACAGTATTGGTTTCATCCATTAAGACTTGACACCATTGCCTACTGCTTCCTGTGATGTAGCACACAATTTAGGGTTGAATTGAATTTTACCAACAATGCAATGATAGACAAGGAGAGATCAACTGTGATATGAATATTGAGTATAGTATTGAATATATATTGAGCATCTGATCAGTGCCATTAAAATCTTGTTGATATGAATTCATAGCACCTCTTTATAGCCTTTTCTGCACATGGGAAATATTTCATCTACTAATGATTTATGAACATATACTTTATGGGTAGTCTCTGTTTATGAATGGCATTGTGCCTCGATTTTACATGAGATATATCGCCATAGCAAAAAGCTACAGCTGCGATGTTTCACAACTTTTTTTTAGTCTCTCGCATCTTTTGAAATTTGCAATGCTAGAGCATGGGGTTCCAAAGTTACACATACATATGAACATGTATGTGGAACCAAAAATTGCACAAAAACGTGAATTCGTGTGCAATTTCAATGCAAATTTTGCTTTCAGTCAAATTTTATTTTTCAAAAAAATTTTAAAAACAAAGAAATATAAAGAAACAAAAAATAAGAAACTTAACAATTTTTTTTTTCTTATGACACTAGTTTTTCTTTCATTTGATGAAAACACAAGAAAGAATATGTACACCAAAAAATGCCTTTTTGAAGCTTTATTTAGTGTTTCATAGCAAGTAGTCTGATTTTATGCATATGTTATGCATGAATCAGCATAAGTTAGCCAGGCACGATATTCAGTAGATTTAAATCTGATTTCAGATTTGTTTTTCCTCAAGTCTATACACATTGTGCTTTTACCATGTATCAAAATCACCTGACAATTTTGACTTCTGATTTTTTTTTAAACAAACCTCAGTATCATCCCTGATTACCATAAATGATAAGAAAAAAATCAAATCTATAGTTTTGTAGATAACGTCACAGGCAATGTGTATGCCAGTTTTCATTGTGATTGCCTTGTTGACAGCGGAGATCTGGGCCCCATTTCATAAAAAGTTGATATGATGGCAACTCTTTCTGGAATGACAATTGTCATGGTAACGACAAGAATCCAGCTTCCTTATTGGTCGCTGCTGTGGGAAGTTGCCATTCCAGCAAGAGTTGTCATCCTAACATCTTTTATGAAATGGGTCCCTGGACACCACCCCCACCCCCCCCCCCCCCCAAGTCTATCATCTCCCGATTAATAGCCCGGCTTAGTTAGGGTTAACCGCCGTAGTACCAGTGAGCTATTTGAAGTGCTCTCTCCATAGTTGTGACTGTCTGCAAAATTCAAAACTCTAAAACTGTATTTTACCTGACCTGACAAAATGGCAAAAAATCAATCTTGCAAAAATGTCTAACTTAACAGTAACACAATGTGTGGATGATATGATTGCCAAATGAAATGCATCATTGTAGTTCTGGCTGTGTCAGTCCTAAACCTCTCCCTCCTCCTCCTCATCTAGCTTGATCAGCAACAGCAAAGCTTGGAGCAGGTCACTCATGAGGTAGGAGCAAAACAGACTGACCTTCGCACTTTGACATCAGAGGTTGACAAGCACCGCAACCAACTGGTATCAGCTCTGGAGGAAGGTGAAAGAGAAATTACAGCCACTGAGCAAAAAATCAAGGTACATGTACCTCATTTTCCAGGTGATGATCTATGACCATTCAGCTGTCCCTGCCAAAATTTGATTTACTCCATAGGTAATGTCAGATCAGGACAACCCATTATAAGGCCGCAATGCCACATTCCTGCACAATGAGTGTGGTCCTACAGATTATAGAGATCGGAAGGTTTGCATCACAAGTATTCATTAACAGCTACATGAGACATACAATTAATAGGCACAAAGAAAGCTAGCCAGTGGATATGCTGATTGACGTAGAAAACATATTGAGGACATATGGACTTGGACTAGACAAAAGCTTGCAAAAGCAGAAATTACCTTATAATAGATGGGACCTTGAAACATCAAAATGTATTTGGCAGGTATCTGCATAGGTCATTAGACTGCCCCAGTTCTTGCTCGGATTCTTCATGAAGACAACGGCAAGTAACCAGTGTGACCTTATTTTTGAATGAATGCTGTATTCAAATCTGATATTAAAGGGTTGGTACAGTATTGGTGGAGATGAGAATTGGGCTTTTAACTTTTTGCGAGATACCAAGAAAACACTTATGAAAATGAAACAGTACAGAGCATATCATTTTAAGAGGAATTCAAAGTTTAGTTGATGAAAATCGGGTTTCGAATGAAACATCCAAAAACAAAGTAAAACAAAACAATCGTAATAAAGTGTGGGTCCCACACTTATTAGAATCGCTCTGTTTTGGATATCTTAGCCAGTTCAAAACCAATTTTCATCACATAAACGTTGAATTCCTCATTGAATTACATACTCTTTCATATTTCATAAGAGGTTTCTCATTATCTCACAAAAAAAAATGTTTACTTAGAAAACTGAAATTAGGTTTCAACCAAAATTATACGATCCCTTTAATGCTATATCTTTTCTTTGTCTAGGATGCCAAGGCACACCTAGTCCGCCTGAGGCACCAGAAGCAGGAAACAGTAGATGCTGTAGAGCAGCAACGAGAGGTCCTTGTGCGGCTCCATGCACGCTGTGAGGAGGCAGAAGGCTCCCTCCAGGAAACACAGTCTGCTATTGACAAGCACAAGGCAGAGCTTCAGCACACTCTGGAGATGGTTCAGATTGAGAAGACTGAGCTGGAAGCTCTCCGTGTCCAGCACCAAACCAAGATGGCTGAACTTGAAAAGGCCCAGCTAGAAGCACTGCAGGTCTATTAGAAGCAAATTACGTAATCTGATAAGGAGTGTCTGTAGTTCTTTATCTTGCAAATTGATTTTTGCATCAAACCATACATACATGTACCAAAAGTCAAAATCACGATAGTCAGCAGATCACATAATTCAACACCATGCTAAAGTCATAAGTTTTTCTTTTCTTTTTTTTTTGCCAATTTTTTTGTTATACCTCCACATTAGTTGACATTCATGTATGAGTTGACTTTCTTTTTCTGGTCCCATGCATCTTAACTTACATGTATTTCTGTAATCTAAGCCTGCACCCACCATCATTCCAAATGTGGGGGGAAAAAAATTGTATGGAGCCCTTTTGAAGCAAAATGAATTGGAACAGCCCATAGGACCTGGAAATGAGGTTGAGTACAAGATTAGGAACACAGAGAAGAATGTTGCCAAAAGCAAAGTCAAAGAAAATATTCATTGAAAGGCAAGAAGCTTATGTAGAAAAGTAATCACAACATTGGTAGTATTTTCCGTGAAAATATGTCTGTAGCAGATTTCAAGCAAGAGGTAATAAAAATGACACAGAACTTTTCACACTATTAAAGATTACTATCAAAGAAATCATGGCCTCTGCATCAACAGGGAGCAGTTCCCGTAAGATGCTAATAAGATGTTAAGTCATGTTAAGAAGAGTTTGAAACTCTGTCATCTCACCTCCAGGAAAAGACCTCCCTTGAGAAGCTGCAGAGTGATACCCAGAGGAGCCGAATGGATGCTGAACTAATGAGGGAGGAAACAAGACAGGTCAAGCTAGAAGAGGAGACCTTGATAGCTGAGAGGAAGGTCTTAGAAAGTAACATCTCAGAGCTGATGAAGGAGGAGGCCATATTGAAACAAGACTGCAATACTCTAGAAGACAAACTCAGCCATCTCAAAGTGTGGGTCAATATTTGTCACACTTTTGTTGTAAATATGACATTTTCATAGCAGTCAGTAGTACATGCACACTATACTCCATTTCCTGTGTCTGTGTTTTTTCTTGGGGGGGGGGGAGGTAGTTAGGTTTGGGTATATCCATTCTGATTTCTTTGTTATAATCAAGTGATATTGAAAACTATTTCAATCAACTGTAGCTGTCCTCAATACAACACTTTCTCTCTGTGGACTGAAAGTTATATTTAATGTTTTGCATTTTTAATGCTGCATTCAATCACAAATATTCATTTTATGCAAAGGAGCCAGTGTAATGATGCGTTTATGAATTGCAAAGTGATGTCGTACAGACATCTGTGCTAGTAGAAGGCTTTTAACGGTGCACCGCGTATTCTTTCTAGGATATGTATTTGGCCCTGAAAAGGGCCTACCCTGTCCCGACATTTCAGCAAGCATGTTCTCGCCGTTCTCAAGGGAACTGGGTAGGCCCTTTTCAGGGCCTACCCTTTTATAAACGATTAGTAATGCTCTTCCTTTCATTTGAATACTCCACAGAACTTACAGAGAAACCACAGAATCTCTTCACACCAACCAGCACAAACTGGATGGCGTCCGCCAGGAATTAGTTTCCACAGAAGTTGACCTGAATGACACATCCAAGCAAAAGTCAGAAGTAGTCAGGGAGCTTCACAGTCTAAGACATCAGGTCAAAGGTGCATTTGTCAGATGAGATCTACTAAACTAAAGTTTGGCTCTTCAATGTGCCATTCATAAACACATTATTTTATGTCATAATCCATTCAAATATAATAAGGCAATATAATGGAACAAATAAATATGCCCTTTGAGATATTTACAGGTTTACATTAGAATGTACGGCTTCTAGTTGGTATTTTTCTCAAAAACTTCATACTTCAGAGGGAGTATTGCTTTATGACAAATGCTACTGGGAGTTTAAATCTTCAAAGAGTATTAGACCCGTTTACAGTGCAGGTCGGGGCTGAGCCCGGGCCGAGACGTGGCCGAGCCTGGCCTCAATTGCAGTACTCGCCCCTGCAATTCTGTCCGTTGACATTGCTGGGCTCGACCTGGGCTAAATTCAAACCTTTCAATATTTTGTCATGATGGCGCTCTGCTTGTAAACAAAAGACTATTATTGGGAGCGCGCCGGTCGCAATTTGGTACAGTATTTGGCCCAGTTTGCATTTACAGTGAGAAAAGGCCGGGCTCGGTGGCAGCCAATTCTACCTCCAGAGCTTGGCCAAATGCGTGGCCAATTTTGGTACCGCATTTGGCCTTTCGCGTGTTTACAGTGAAATGAAGGCCGGGCTTGGCCGTGGCCGAGCCCGGCCCTTTCACTCACTGTAAACGGGGTCTAAGTGTTGTATTCAGAAGTAATGCCAATTATGTTTGTTTTCATTGGTCTTCAGTATCGCAGCCTTGCAAGCAATGTCTAGTCAGTACATACATGTACATGTATTGTGATTGATACATATTTTCCTGTAACTCCTGCATTCAACTAATAATTATTTTTTGGAGGAATGGATTGAATGGTCCGAGGAATGATTTCTGGACTAAGTGCATTTTAAACTGAAAATGACATAATGATCTAAAATATTGTGCATACGATCCAATACATAGCCCAATCAATAAAGGAGAAGGAGAAATTAATGATAAGGTGCCTTTGTGACGGAATGAGTTGCTGAATAAATTACTGATTGAAGAGTTCAAATTATCATTTTTCTGATAGAGACTAGATCTGATTTAAAGCAAATGAATTCTGATGTCCAAGAAACCCGGAGCCAAAAGACTGGACTACAGCAGGTAGAGTATTTGCTAATTTTTTATTCATTTTATTTATTTTTTGTAATCATTTTTTTGGTATGTGTGGTGCATATCTTACCCTCCCGTGCCTGCTGCATTTGTTTACACTAATATATTCATCCATCTTGCATACGATCAATAGCTATGAACAACACAATCATGTCATCGCATCTTGTAGTGATGAAAGCTAGGTAGTTTAGTGCTTTACTCTGTTGGACTAATGTCCTTCCTTTGGACCTTTTGATTTGAAAACATTTCTTGTGTTGGCCATTGCTAGGGGCTTCCAAAAAAGAGAAGAAAAGAGGATTTAGTGGGTTATGCTATGAGTTAGATGCATTGCTCTATTTGTACAGTGCATAAAGCAACTGCTGTTTGATAGGCATCTTAATTCCTGTGACCACTGCTGATGATTTGACTTTCACCAGGAGATTGAGGTATTGGTGAGAGAGAAAGCCCAACTCACTGCACAGCTGGACCAGTTCTCCAACAGACTAGAGGAGCATCATTTGACCCTTGACAAGTGTGAGGATGAGAAGAGGAGAAAGGGAGAGGTCTTGCAGGAGGTTGTGATACAGGTGGAAGAGAAGAGGAATGAGCTGGTTGTCAAAGAGAGGGAGTTGGAGAAGTTGGTGAAGAAGGTTACAGAAGAGGAGAATAGACTAGCAAAGGTAAGACCAATGATCATGTCAGGAGTCAGCGATGTTCATATTTTATTGTGGGAAATAAGTCCAAGATGAAAGATTGGTTGGAGATTGAGACACTACATTGTCATTCTGATAGAAGAGGGGAATCTTGGCATGAAAACAAAAATTGAACATATGAAGAACTAATCTTTGTAGCTTCAAAGTTTTAACGGGCAGACAAGATATTTTGTGAATTCAAGAATATTGCTGAAATCTCATTTTGAAGAGTACTAGTATCTCAGACCTTTCCTTTTAAGGGGCAAGTTGTGAAATTGTGAAGTTTTGCTAATATTTGCCAAATACTTCTCGAACAGTTGATCTGAAATTGCAAATGAGTAAACTAGTGATGTTATCACAATTTTTTATTGATGGTATAAAAAGAAGTGATGAAAATTCCATTTTTCGGCTGTAAAAGTGCATGTAGAACACAATGTTGTTCGTAGCTGAAAAATTTCAAAATAATGATCAGTTAGATATACTTGGATTGGGCATATCTGCATTTGAAAAAATAAAATGCTTTAGATACTGCTATTTAATTAGCCCACATTTTGCATATAATCATCCTATTATGCAATGTTTTTAACGCATCTTTCCAAGTTTAATGCTCATTCATCCTTTGTCAAAACACTCAGCAAATAATAGTCATTCTATCAGCATTTTGATTTGAGATACATTTATGAGTATGCGTTTCTTGCAGGTTGCATGATTTGGCATTTACTCAATGACTTTACACACCTGTTAAAGGTATTGTACAGTTATGGTTGAGAATTAATTTCAGGTTTCTAACATCTTTTGGTGAGATAATGAGAAACCTCTTATAAAATGTGAAAGAGCATGTAATTCTATGAGGAATTCAACGTTTATTTGATGAAAATTGGTTTTGAAATGGATGAGATATCAAAAAAGAGCGATTCTAATAAAGTGTGGGACCCACACTTTATTACGATTGCTTTGTTTTACTTTGTTTTTTGATGTTTCAGTCATTCCAAACCCGATTTTCGTCAAATTAACTTTGAATTCCTCTTAAAATGGTATGTTCTGTACTATATCATAAGTGTTTTCTTTGTATCTCGCAAAAAGTTAAAAACCCAATTCTCATCTCCACCAAAACTGTACTATCCCTTTAAGGTGAGAAGATGAATATGATGTATGAACACATTGAAAATAATTTGCTGTATTTCCTATTGCTGCTTGAGATTTTGAGGAACATTGCAATAGAAACTGAGAGCAAGCAAGCAGAACTGGAGTCCAAACAGAGAGAGTTGGAAAGACTGGGTGAAAGGAAGAACTCTATGAGGGCAAGATTAGACCAGAATCAGGTGGATCTGGAAAGGTTTACAGAGATGGAGGACAGAATACATGAGCTAGGTGAGCTGTTGAAATCTTTGTACTAAGCAAGGAATTAGAAAAAATCTGTACCAATATGGCAGATTTTCAGCATAATCACAGGGAAGCTAAGCTACACGTATGCTGAAGAGAAGAAGGCCTTACTGTTCAAGGGCTAATCCAGGTTTGGTTTTGTGCTTGTGTATATGTGTGTGTTTGTGTGTGGTTTTGTTTTGGATGTTTATGTGATACAATGTTCATCATGAAAAGACAACAGATTCCAAATCTTAATTCTTGAGATTGTATACTGTTATATTGTAGCATGTTTGTAGTCACCAACTCGAACTGAAAGTCCTGGAGGATGTGGTTGGAAAGTATCCCTCTCCAAACAATTGTCAGCTTATCGATGTGCCCAAAGTGAATCTGCCTATCCAGTCTGAATAAGAAAGGTTATTATCTCATTTGAATGTAACTTCAGCTCATATATAGATTGAATGAAATAAGCCATGAGTCTTTGCATAATTGAATATATCCTGAAGAAAAAGATGAGACACAAAAATTTCCCAATGGAGGGAGAGTCTCTTCTGTAAAACTGTTAAAAGTACTGGTACTGTAAAACCAGACATTTGCAGCATGAGGCTTTCACAAATTGCCAATCATGTGCTAGTAATATAGGGATGTGTTGAGAACACACTGACTGGTCACTATAAAATGCACAACAAAACTAAATGTGCACTACTAAACATGTGTAGTTGAAAAAAAAAAACAACAACACCAGATACGCAGTATTATGATACAAGTACATTGTATAGCGTTGTACTGGCATTCAATGCACTGTGTAGACAAAAACTTTGTTACATTTTTATCTTATCTTACTTTTGCAAATCTTGGCTCACAAAAAGTTTCATGCAAAAGAAAGTTTCTTGTTTTACAGTATTTTGAATGAACAATATGGTACATAAATCATTCATAGATCCAGAAAATTTGTGAAAGGATATAAAACAAAAAAATTCTGAAGCTTTAACCCTAATCAGGCCAGGCTTTTTTGGCTATGCTAAAACCGGAGGGGGGCGGATTCCGCGCCTCCCCCCGAGATCACGGCCATCTGGTGGTGCGATCGCGACGAAATTTGGCATGCGTGACACCCACATCATAATCTACAAGATTGCGTCATAAAAATTTTTGAAATAACCAATTTCTAATTTTGATTAATTAATTATGCAAATTAAGCTCAAGATCATATTTTAGTCTAATCAAAAGCATTGAGAGTCTAATTTTTACTCTCGAAATCTGTTTTAGCATATTCAACAATTGTACATCACAAAATCTTCCAAAACTCATTTCAATTCTTATGTATTTTATTGTTTTCAGAATTTCTTATGTATTTCTTTGTTTTTCAACTTTTGTTTTTTGTCACCCGTCCGAACGAGTTCGAGCAGGGGACTATGAAACGGGCTCCGTACGTGTGTGTGTCCGTGTGTCCGTCCGTGTGTCCATCCGTGTGTGCGTCCATGTGTGATCAAAATCTTCAATTTGCTACTTCTCTGTCATTTATGAGCCAATTTTGATTCTGTTTGCTTTACTATGATAGCACTACATGGGAGCTTTGAAACTTCTACACAGAATTTCAGTCGTGACCTTTGACCTTGACCTTTGACCTATATTGTACATTTTGCTACAAAATGCTACTCCTTCGCCATTTCTAACCCGATTTCGATTCCGTTTGCTTTATGTGATGGCACTAGGTGAGGGCTTCAAAATTTCTACACAGACTTTTGACCTTTGACTTCTTTGACCTTTGACCTTGATTTTTGACCTGTATTGTACATTTTGCTACAAAATGCTACTCCTTCGCCATTTCTTACCCGATTTCAATTCCGTTTGCTTTATGTGATGGCACTAGGTGAGGGCTTCAAAACTTCTACACAGAATTTTGACCTTTGACTTCTTTGACCTTTGACCTTGATTTTGACCCATATTGTACATTGGCTACAAAATGCTACTCCTTCACCATTTCTAACCCGATTTCGATTCTGTTTGCTTTATGTGATGGCACTAGGTGAGGGCTTCAAAACTTCTACACAGAATTTTGACCTTTGACTTCTTTGACCTTTGACCTTGATTTTTGACCTCTATTGTACATTTTGCTACAAAATGCTACTCCTTCGCCATTTCTTACCCGATTTCGATATTCTGTTTGCTTTATGTGATGGCACTAGGTGAGGGCTTCAAAACTTCTACACAGAATTTTGACCTTTGACCTTGATTTTTTACCTACATTTTCTTGTACATTTTGCTACAAAATGCTACCTTTGCCATTTCTAACCCGATTTCGATTCCGTTTGCTTTATGTGATGGCACTAGGTGAGCACTTCAAAACTTCTACACAGAATTTTGACCTTTGACTTCTTTGACCTTTGACCTTGATTTTGACCTATATTGTACATTTTGCTACAAAATGCTACTTCCGGCGGGGACATATATTACGCACTGCTTAATTTCTACTTTTCCTTGTTTTCTTTGTCTTTTTATTGGAAATTGTCACTGACCACTTTTCTACCATAATTAGCATAAAATCAATCAATGAAAATGATTAATTGTAAAAATAATCAGGTTTTTATGACTTTCATGACAGAGCACCATTTTCCATAGGAAATGTACACAAAAATCACAAATTGTGCTGTTTTGGGGCGACATGCCGTTACAAAAATGGGCGTGGCTTTGAAAAAGTATGTGCAGACGTTGCAAATGTGGTCTCTTAAGTTGCGCGAGACTTGAACGAAGAAAGTCAAGAAGCCTCGTGACAAGGCCTTCTCGCGTTACATAATTATAGCACGAAACGTCGTGGGGGGGGGGCGGATTCCGCCCCAGCCCCTTTAGAGTTAAAGAACTGATGCATCAAGTAGTGAATGACTCTTAGGCATCAGATGAGAACTTTTTTACTAACAGCAGTAAAACTATGTGCACTCACTGTCTAAAGCCATTCAGCAATGCCAGTAGGGGAAGTTCACTCTTCATCACTGACTCTTGGAATGATCTAATACATGCCACGTCTGCTATAATTAATTTGAGCATTCTTTGGAAGTATCAGTGTCTACTATAACATCATTTTTCATTTTTGATTCGATGCTATTATTGCTCTGATCAGTTTCATGTATGACATGTAGAGATGTCTTTTAGGGGTGTTTTGCAATTTTAATCATGAGATGGCTGTGCTAGGTATGCCCTACATACCATTGTAAACATGAAGTCTAGACCAGTGAAGGAGTACAAATATAAGTTCTCACAATCAGCGCTTGTGCACACATCTTAACTAATTGTATGTGATGATATGTGCTCCACTGATTGTCATTCCCTATTATCATTTTGGAGTTCCATCTTGCTACACGCAGTATGTCCAGTATAAAGTTTACACCGTATTTAGTTCTAAATGGGAAAGGTTGATTTTTTTGTCACCTGCAGAAAGTGAGATGTCAAGACAGCAAGACACAAAGCTGAATGTACAGACTGAGTTAGAAGAGACAAGAAAAAATGCAGCTTCTCTCAAAGAGGTCAGTAACAGCATAAAGGGACCTCCAGGCAAGGGAAATTTGTTCATCTATTGTTGTTGTTGTTGTTGTTTTCAAAACATATGCGAATGACATATCTACACCATATCTGTGATTTGAAGAGAAAACTCAGAAATGATTGATGACCTGTGCTGAATTTGTCAAGTTTATATATTCTGTGCACAACTTGTGTCTGTTTGTGCTTGTTAATGTTACACATCCATTCAATGCTCATGGCTTGTAAATTATCAGGGCCACTGTATTGAGACATTTAGAGGAGATTGTACGTCATAGTGGAAGCACTGCAGGATGGAGAGTTTAGTGGCCGTGGTTCTATAACCTCTTTTTGTCTCTCTGTACTTTTTCACAGATGGCACAAGGTGAAATACTTGTTTTAAAAAAATGTTAGGCCCATTCCCGTCTTTTGTCCTACCTCAGACTTCTGTTTGTGCATAATATGCATTAGTAATTGAGACATTTATACCATTTGAACAAACCATTTAGGTTGATGATTTTGTTGATGATTGAGCAATTGAGGCTGTTCTGGTGAATAGACATTGCCAGCATGTGGGACTTCTTGCAGTACGTAACCTTGGGATTTGACACTGATGAAAATAGTTCCATATCCATGAATTTCTGTAAACTACTAATCATGATCCTGATTGCCATGGTTGCAGATTTTGGACAAATACAAAGCATTACCCATAGAAGAGTTATTTGAACAGGTAGAATTATATTTTGGTCACATACTGTCAGCAGCACACTAAATTTTGAGCAGCATGATGCTACAAATAGTGCTTAAAAGCATCAGCGGCATGCATGTGCTTATATTACGTATAGAACACTGAACTCAAAAGACAGTACATGTATCACTAGCTGTTATCATGCATGTGTTGGTTGCGACTGGGTTCATGCTGGGGCCAACAATATGTATCGCTTTGTTTTACATACGTAGATCTAATAGGAAGGTTAAAAATGAATTAAAGGCATAGTATATTACTGGTTGAGGTGAGGATTCAGCTTTTAACGTTTTGCAAAATATTTAGAAACCACCCTATGAAATGTCAAAGAGCATACAATTCTAAGGGGAATTGAAAGTTTATTTGATGAAAATCGGTTTTGAAATGACTGAGATATCTAAAAACGACTTACGAGAGAGAGAAAAAAAAAAAACCTAATTAAAGTCATGTCCTGTGGTATTTCATTAGGATCTCTTTTTTGGATATCTCAGCATTTCAAGACCAATTTTCATTAAATGAGCCATAAAATCCTCTTAGAATTTCATGTTCTTTCATATTTCATAAGAGGTTTCTCATTATTTCACAAACACACACACACACACACACACACACACACACACACACACACACACACACACACAAAGTTGGAGATGTGCTGCCCCATGTATACCAAAACAGTACCATCTCTTTAAAAATTATCAACATGAAACCACATGGTGAAGGTCAAGGGTCAATATACTTTTGCAATTTTTTTTTTTTTTTTTTTTTTTTTAAAGCCATGACTCCAGCTGGGAATGTCCTATAGGATGTCCTCTCTTCTGATCCGGTGACTCTGTGCACCCCTGTGAGACGGATGAAACTCATTCTTGCTGACTCGGATGTTAACATCCTGTTTTTGTCACTAATCAGCTCTTAGAATGCTGCATCTCCCTTTGCAATACATAGTCATTCAACCCTAAACAAGTTCTTATCAAAAGCAGATTTCACAGATATACAAGTTTTTCATTAAGTTCACAGATGACCACAGAATAGGACTCATCTGATAAACTTACCAAGTTACCCGTAGTTAAATGTTTTGACTCTTTACAGCTGGTGGGTAGTATTTCATGGAATAACTCTTCTATTTTATAGGAGGTCATATTGAATGGCAGAGATTTTGTAATAATCCAATGGATACACTTCCACTGCATGACAATGGATATTTTTATATAACGCCTAAAGAGATCCTTGTAATTTGATTGGTTGTTTGACATTGATCATTTAGCCCATTTCACTATGATGTCATCATCCGTGCAATTGTAGCTCCATTTATTGTGCAATTTTGGATCCATACAATTTGCTCCATTGCACGCTCGCTGAGAGCCCCGCACACTACGCGTGTAAAATGCTTGCGTTTGCAGTGTGTGTATGCGACAGCGGGTTAGCGTAAAGCGCTCAGTGAGCACTCTCACGATCTCAGATTCTCTCTTGTTTCTAAATTAATAAAACATCAAATGGCAATGATCTATTTTAGGCGTTATATAAAACAAATGATAAATGTTTTTCATTCGTGCAATGGACAGAATACTTCATTGGTTACAAGATGAAATGTTCGATCCATTCAACGAGGTGCAGCCGAGTTGAATGGATCAAATCATTTCATCTTTCACCTCATGAAATAATCTGTCCATTGCACTCATAAACATTCATTATTTGTATACTAGTTCATATTACACCTGTTTGAGTGAACAGAAGCTGAATCATACTTACCTTTTGATTCTGTGTGACTGCTTCACATGCAAATGTTTCACATTCATGTCAGGAATATGCTTCTGCTGCTATTTTTCTTCCATGGCCCGTGATCTTTACTGGAAGAGTTATGTGTCATTGCCTCTGTCACTCAAAGAGCTACGTGTACTTGCTTGTTGTCGTAAGCTACACCATATATATCTTGTGAATGCTTTCTTGCGCCATAAAACAGGAAAAGGACAACTTGCAGTTACAGTGTGCACAACTAAATGAAGAATTAAAACAAGTCAAGTCAAGAAGGAGGTTTGAGCAAAAGGTATCACAATGGGTTTTCAATATTGTAATTTGTAATATTGATTTTTCTTTTCCAGAATGATATTATGTGTTCTAAGCTCTTTCTTTTTGTTCGTTGCAGCATCAGGGAAGTTCATTAGGACCTATTGAAATTGTTCAAAAACTACTTTTTTCATAATCTTTCAAATGCACAATTATAGTAGGTGATACTTGTGGATAGGGAATGCATAGTCATTACAAAAGTGTGTTGTCCTTATACATATATAGGTCACATGGCTATGTAGTGCCTCAATATTACATCTCTCTTCTCTTTATCCAGAAGATACTACAACTGTAACAGGTAAATTGCATCTTGTGTAGACACCAATGATTTCTAATTGTTCATAGGGCTCAAAAGAAGAAGGTACAATTCAGTTTGTGACATACCTTGAAGGTACTAAAGGGTTACACCAAGGTCAAATTTATGTTACAGTTTGCTCACACTAATTTCCTTGTGGAACTGATTTCATGAAAGCTTAACAGTCTATTCAAGAAGAACACCCCATGATGATCATTCATATGTAACATATTGTTTTAGACTTCACAACAAAAGACTAAAGAATCATCTGAAAGCATGCACTTTGCGTGGAAATAAGTTTTTAAGAATTAGTGTGTCGAGTTTATTACATCAGAAAAAAAAAACCCTCAAGGGTTAAGTGTATCTTTTGGCACAGAACATTGCATCATTGTTATTGTTTCACTCTATTTTTAACCAAATAAACAACAGGATTTCAGGGATGAACATAGAAAATTGGTGCAGGACATTGAAAGGCTTAAAACAAGTCTGGAAGAGGAGACTACACATGCCAGCAGAATGAACAAGGAGGTACAGCTGTGGAGGCAAGAATATCTCAACCTTAAGCAGCAGGTAGGCATTGACAGGAGTAGGGGGAACATGAAAGATTTTGATTTGTGGAGATTTGTGTGTGAGTGTGTGTGTGTGTGTGTGTGCACACTTTATGCCTTGTGATACTAATGCAAGTATGAAAGTATGGCAAATAGTTTCATTTTTTTGTTTTTACACACCAATTTGTACTATTACTCATAAAAATGATAAATGAAAAGGACAGCAAGATTAAACATAACTTGTACACCAAGTAGACAGAGTGCAAAAGAACCAATCTCCCAAAAATGCCCAATATGACTGTAACTTGCAAGTGACTCAGTGTAGTAATGGCTGATATATCTCTCCTCTTTAAAAAAAAGTAACGCCAGACAGTACAGGGCAATTACATCACTTCAAAATGCAAGGTAGGGCCCTATAATAAACCTAATTGTGGATTTCTATTTGGTACCCCAGGGTACCAAAACCTGAAAAAAATTAGCCGTCTGAATGAAGCCTGGGTCAAGGAATGTAAATACTCAACACTTTTTAGGGTGTGCCAAACTTCAAACATATCTCTTAAATTTTTTGCAAATCATGTGAAACTGTCGTCTCACTTTGTAAAGATGTACTACGTCCCAGACCTATGGGAGAACCGTGTGATATGACAGGCATACCAGTCGCCACAGTGAAATTTCTAGTTATTTAGTGAAATTTGCGGAAAACAGTGGATTGAATCTATCAATAATATTGCCTGTCTTAGATCTGAAAAAAAAAAAAATGATACACCTGACTAGTAAGATCCTTGATTTTATTTCTTTTTATTCACAGCAATTCATTTGCATTTCTTTATCAAAAGTAAGATGAGTTTTCTCTTGTTTTTTAATTTCTCCTTTTCAGTGACAGTGCAAATGAATGTTAGTGTATCATGAAAAATAACATCTTTCTTATTATTATATAAACTCATACCAGTAAGTTCTGTTCTTATCGTTTGCTGCATGACATCCCCCCCCCCTTTGCTACTGTAGCTCCACACTCATGAGGAATTGATGGACCAAGACACTCAGCTGGACTCTCAGCTTCAGCACCTTAAGACTGAGATCCAGAAGGAGGTCCATGAGGGTCTCTCCACTCTGGAGTTGTCCCGCTTAGAGGTGTTGGATGAACTCAAAGAAGTGCACCATCAGAAGGCTGAGATTAACAAGAAGATCCACTCCTTCCAACAGGTTGGTCCTCTTTCTTTTCTTGCATTTGTCAGCTTGTTCGGTTTTTATGCTTCACTACAATATTTGGTTTGTGTGAGTATTCTTATTCAATGAGATCAGGTCAGATGGCCCGATTTGTCAGATGTGCAAGAGGATTTTGTCTGTTTGTAGTTTGGTCAACTGTGATTGTTTTGCTTACCTGTATTTGATTTGTTTATTGTCATGCCTCCGATGCGAAATGTCGCCGGAGGCATTTTTTTTCAGGTTGTCCGTCCGTCCGTTTTTCTGTCTGAATTCAAGTTTGTGGACAGTGTAACTAAAAAACCATTTGAGGTATCTTAATGAAACTTGGCATGTATGAGTGGGTGAACTTTTGGGTGCACATGCTCAAGGTCAAAGGTTCTATTATATATCATAGGCCTTCTTTCACAAAAGAATGTGCATGGACATTTTAGATAGTTCCAATATTCCTTCTACATATATACTTAACAAGACCCTTTGTAACTCACCTGAGCCAGAGGCTCAAGGGAGCTACTGCAATCCATCATTGTCTACCTCGCGTAATGTTTTTACCTTTTCAGCTTCTCTTTGAATACTCCACATTGGATTTCAATCAAACTTGGCAGGTAGAATCCCTAGGGGGATAGGATCACAGTTTCATCAGATAAGTGGGGCAGGAGAACCCAAAGCCTCCAAATCGAGGAATCTTTTAAAAAAACTTTTGTGGAACTACACTGTAGAGAGCTAAGTTGAAAGTCAAGCATGTAGAGTGCAGTTGAATTTTTGTCCATTTCATAGTGCTGTATATAGTCTGATTTTATCTGTTTTTCTGCATGTGTGTGTTCATGTGTGACAAAGTTCAAATACACTGCTTTTTCATATCAGTGTCCATGGCTTTGATCTTGAAATGTTTTTTTTTTTTTAACAAAATATGTACTGGTGGATAAATAACCACTAATATTGATTTGAAATGGATAGAAGAGACAGTAAGGAACATGTCTTCCATCCACAGCCAAATTGTATGATAGCTTGGATTCCAGGTCTGTGAAAAATATTCTGACATGGCTCATGAGTGAGTTAATGTTCTTACTTAATTTCAAAATAGGCTATCTAAGAGATGTCACATTCTAACTTACTGTCCCAGTGATGGAAAGTCTCCATATGTTGTAATGATTTTGATGTGTCAGTGCACAATTCTCTAAGATAATGAGGAGATGAGCATTCACCATTTCAGAAGTTCATGATGATCCTACCTGTGTGATATTTAGCAGATTTAGACACATTGGGGGCAGTGTTCAAAAAAATTTATCATTATATATGAAGCGTTCTGTAGTATCATTCAACTTGAGTTGCATTGAGACAAAACGTGTGATAAATCCTACCAAATTATATAGGTGTCTTTTTTATTTCCAGCAAAAACTTAGAGATCTCCAAACTGAGGAGACAAGCAAGAGTAGACATAGAGATCTGAACTTCCAGTTGCAGCAGGAACAAGACCTACTCAAGGTAATGTCATACACAAACATACACAATATGAGCACTATGTTGTAAATTTAGATCTAATTCTCACATTTTGCAATCCATGCGCTCTCATTCAGTTCAATGTGACATTCGATTTACCCTGTTGCTCTCTGGGAGATAGGTCAACAACCCAGGAGTGCGCTTGATTGGTACAGTACACACTAGACATGTATATTCAGTGATACACAAATACCCAGAATTGCTGTTCATGAAGTAATAGGATCCGATTAATTACATCGCTGTTTACATTGGGACGCTATCACAAGCAGTGCTTTTTAGTCATCATTTTTACGACTCAAAATAGTTGTCACAGAGTGTAAACTTCAGAAGTTAAGAGAGTACATTACTCCACTGTAGACATTATCATTCAAGTCTGTGAGTGACACTACTGCACTGACAGGACGTTTAACACACTTCACTCATTGTCTGTTTCTTATTCTACATGATTATGTACTTTTGAACTTCATACTTTCCTTGGGATCTCACTGCTAGTTCTTAGTATTAACTCAGCCTTCTTATTCCCTGTGCTGGGAAATACTGCGGTTATTTAAATATTTTCTTCAATCAGTCTACTTTCATTCTACGAAACTCACTGTGTCTGCCATGTTGGAAACAGCTGTTGTCACAGTGTGTACAGTAACATTTTTACTACCTAAATGTAGGTAGTGCGTAATACGTTTAGTGTATGTTGTTGACCCAGAAGTGGGAAATATGCCTCTTGCAGTATGGACATTGGTAGCATATGGATTGTGATACGGGAGAATTCCATATGTATGTGTTGCATGCATATATATATATATATATATATATATATATATATATATATACACATACACTCAGCAAAAAAAGTAAGTTCCCCCCTAGCATTTGTGGATATATCTCAAAAAGTATTCAACCGATTTTCATAATTCAAACGGAAATGGATATAGAATTTTATTACTCATAACATGAGTGGCAAATCATTGCCACCAGATATCATTACTGGTGTGAAAAAATGCATTTTATGTCAAAATGCATGGAAACAAAACTTGCACTTTAGTGATTTGCAATGACTTTTACACAAATAATCAAACAATCACTCATGATTCTGAACATTTAAGCATGGGTTATTGCATATTTCTCTATCTCTTTCTTTTCATGAGCATATAGTGAAGTATTTGATAATTGATATGTCCACCACCCGCAATGACCAGCCGCCATCTCCTCCTCATACTGTTAACTAAAGTTTGTACGTGGCGCTGCTCAATGTTGGCCCATGCTTTCTGCAAGATGCGCTGAAATTCTTGCAGTGAAGTGTCATCTTTCAACTTCTTGCTCGCTTTCCACTTAATGATATCCCAAAGATTCTCTACTGGATTACAGTCAGGGGATCTTGCAGGCCACTCCATATGTTCGATGCCATTTCCCTCAGCAAACTGATCTACAACTTGAGGGCATGATGCAAAATGCCCACAGGCACATTAATGTGATCAACCTAAATTGGAATTACAAATCACACGGCTTCTACCAATATTTTCACATTGAGAAGGCCTATTGTTCAAAAAATATGCATAACATCTGTTTAATAGGGAAGCACATTGTACCTGAAGAAATTCCTGAGAATTACACAAATTAAAAAGATCATTTGATAACTTACATAGGAAATGTAAACAATATGCTTCCTATGGCCTAAAGTGCAACTTTTTTTCCCATGCATTTTGACATAAAATGCGATTTTTTACACCAATAATGATATCTGGTGGCAATGATATGCCATTCATGGTATGAGTGATGAAATTCCCTATCCATTCCCGTTCGAATTATGAACATCCATAAAATACTTTTTGAGATATATCCAAAAATGTTAGGGGGGAACTTACTTTTTTCGCTGAGTGTATATGTGAGATATGAGAAAGGGAGGAGAAATCGGTGCGTAGCTTTGACATCGTTATTCCTCTTACTGTTCCTCCTTTTTGGAAAAGCGCAAGAGTTGAAAAATTGGTCTCCGCCGGGAATCGAACCCGGGTCTTTGGCATGGAACGCCAACGCCCTTACTTAACAGATCTCTTTCGCAAATACATATATATATATATATATATATATGTATTTTTTTTTTTGAAGTTTGTAAAATATACAGAGCGTTTTGTTTAGTTTAGCACAGTCATTGTGTCAGGAATTAGTTTAAAATTAATATCTGCTGAAATATGTTGGTTTAACCCTATATAGCCTGGGCTATTTTGAAATTGTGTAGCCTGGAGAATGAATCATTAATTTTTCCAGAATATGGTCAATTTTCTCTGAATATGCAAATTTATGCATGATATTTTTGTGCATCAGTTTTTAAAGTTCACATAAGAAGCCGATCGCCAAAAACTGGACTGTTTGTGTTTTTGAAAGGCTTATTAACCATACTTTCCTATCTCACATCTTTCAAACCCCTAAAAAGGTTGGTTTTTGAGGAATATGCGTTCAAATTTCGTCAAAATATCGAAGCCTTATTCCCCGTTGAGTCAAGACCCCTAGATTATGATGTCACGTAAGGGTATTCCCTCTTATGTCCACGCAAATGCAGTGCTGTCAAAGCTTTAAAATTGCGTCATATCGCTCTCTTATGATGGATTTTATGTTCTAATTTGTTTAAGAATTATTAGAAAAAAATGTTCTAGTGAACGATTTTTTGATACATCACATAATATTCAGAAAATTTAGAATTTTGAGAGGACTTTTTTAGTTTTATTTTGGTTGGAAAAATAACGTCCCGCGTAAAAGATTAATCCGCGAGTGATGCGACTCTGTACGTGCCAGCGCGCGGTACGGTGCGGACGCCAGATGCTGCCAGCAAAGAGCTACCTCTGTGTGTGTGTGTCACTACGTGTGTGTGTGTATGTGTTGTGTATGATGTGCATATCGAGGCAGGAAACTGGGCTGGTGTCGCTTGCGATAGCTCCTATAGGCCTACAACACGCATCACAGCATAGCACGCACCCTGTACTGTACATATCGGATACAGTCACGCTCACAAATCACGTACGTCTTGCAAAACAACCAGACTAAATTTCTGTCTACTATTATTAGTTTACTTGTGGATTGGTTATGATCTTATCGTTGTTCATTTATATGGCATTTATATTTCGAAAGTGCACTCGCGATGCTCGAGTCACTGGCACTATAAAGCCGAGAAGTCGGTTGTGAATACAATCATGTCCGCTTAGCCAAAGTGCGAACGTAACCATGCTCGCCATGCCGGCTGCCCTGGCTTGCAATCGCGATGCTCTCTCGTCCGCTCGGCTCCCCGAATTTTACCGGCGGGGCTGCCTAGCTGCTGCTAGCTAGCTGCGCCTGCATACATACGCGGGGTTCGTACGTGTTGTAGGGCGCTCAATACGGTACATGTGAATCGAATGTAAACTGAATACCGAGCACGTACGTACGCACGCAGCGCACACAGGGTATGACAACACATAGGGGGAGTGGCTTCTGCGCTTGTTACACGTATTCCCGTCGAATGCCGATGTTGGACAAATGATGTAGCTACCCCTGGCGAATATGCAACGCGAGAGGGCCCACTCGCGCCAATTTCAAAAAGCGCACGCGCTGCGCGTGATGCATAGAGGCAGCATGCATAACAGCAGCGTAACACACGTTGCGTATGAGTAGCGCGCAGCGGTACCGTAAGAACTAGCAGACGACGTCGATCAGTCTCATCGATGACTCACTGTTCTACGTCATTGGGAATCCCAGAGTGGTTTCCAAACTCTTCTTTCAAATAAAATTACATCCACAATACATGCACTACCTACATAAGAAATCATCACATTCAAATCAACTTAACTTTTTGGCAAGCCGGCATTCAAAATTGGTCCCCGCCGGCGGCCACTCGATCTGATGTCCGGCGTTACACGAATACAAGCAGTCATACGATACAAAATCACAATTTTTCACCTCTTTGTGTTGTCATTTTGTGCTGTTTTGTGGGATTTTTTTATGTGTTGATCCATACTTCTTTGGAATTGTCAATGTTTTTGTGGTAAGTTTCATGTACTTCTGTTCATCTTAGATTTTTTTGTGAACAGTTATCTATCGTTTTGTGTAGCCCTCTCTGTGTTGCCAGTGTGAGCAATTTGTGAGAATTTGTTGAGTTCTTAACGTGGAGGGCATGGATTATCACAAGCAGTGCCTTTCTTCACTGTGTAGATTCTGTGGGGAGAGGGTAATCAAAGGAAGAGAGGGCCATGCCTACAAAGTAGCAAATTATGCAAACAAAATACAGTCTAAACTGCATATCGATATAGAGCAAGACTTGCCCGACATCCACCCTGAATTCTTCTGCACAAAATGCTACTGCCAGTTAATGACAGAAAATAAATACAAAGTATGGGCTCCAAAGAACGACTGGCGCGACCATAAGCGCAATGCCAATGGTGAATGTGCTACTTGTACAATTTTCCAGAGCTCCATGAAGCCTGGCAGGCCGCAAAAGAGGAAGTCTTGTGGTCGCCCTTCCACAAAGAAAGCAGATCAAATGTCACATTTTCGTTCATTGTATGATTTGTCACCGCTACAGAAAAAATGTGAAGTTAAAGTGGATACCGGTAGCTCCTTTCGGTTGGATGGTTCAAACAATTTTCTGAAGTGTAATCTGTGTGACTGTGTTGTAACATGTCCTGTTGAAACACCGTGCCATCATCTCTTCTGTGTTGAATGTTTGTCACCTATGTTCTCCAAAGTGTCTGTCAATTGTCCTGTCTGTAACATCAATGTTCACTACACACAAACATGCAAACCAGCAACATACATATTCACAATACTAGACAACCTACATCTTCAATGCACACAATGTCACACATCAATTCACCATAACACAGCAGCTCATCACACATGCCATCAACACGATCACACATATCATAAACTGCCGGAATCATCACAAGCCATAAGCCACAGACAAAAGCAAGAGATTGCCACGGCATACCTACAAGACCAACTAAAAAAGTCGAAAGATGGCGTCTCCGCTACCTTTGGTGTGCCTGGGCGTGGAAAGGTGTTTAAAGCAATATTTCTCACATTGATTTACGTACAATTGTTCTACTATGTATAACCATTTGAGGTCTAGAGTTCATTATCATACATGACATTCCTCCGTTCATATAGTATTAGGCCTAACGTTAATGATATTAAAATCTACAAGACACCTAGTTTACTACAATAATCTGGGAGCTGGTCATTAATGTTTGACATCTTCTTTTTACATGCATGACTAGAAGTATTTCCAGAGTACCTGGTACAGATACTACATGTACTTGTATTTTCAATCTGGCACATTAAAGTCACCATGGAAGTGCATTAATACTTGTGGGTAACGTGATACAATGTCTTATTTAAGGAACTTAGTGTAGCACTAATGATCAGGCTCGATATCCCCTCTCCCTCCAGAGCTGAATGATTGGATATGTGCATTTCAAAGAAATTTACGATGTTAGGAAAGTTCCACTATCAGCATGAGAAATGTGGTAATTTCATATGATTTAAAGAAGAAAAATATATCCCCATATACACTATGTGTGAGTGGAGATACTTGTATAATAAATTTGTTAATTAAATGAAAATAGGCCTACAGCCCAACTCCATTTACATTCTTATGTGATGCTCATTGCCTAAGCAAAAATTAAGGTACTACATTGTATTTGCAATTACCGTAATCTTTCTGTCATGCTTGGGGAATGCTGTAAAAATTGGAATTTTATGGTGTTGAAATTTTTTTGTGCAACAAGAAAGAAGCATGAAAAAAAAAACACATACCTGTAAATATATTTGCTTGTCATATGTTCCAGTAGTTCTTGATTCCACACCATTTAAGACACATGACACTTGTCTTACCCGGCCTTGAGCAAAATTAGTGGCGCAAAAAGAACCACTTTTATAGTATAACATTTTAGTGGTCGAAAGTATAATTTAATATAGCATCCATGAACTTTATCATACCACCTAAATCATGTCCTAAACAGCCAATCAAAACCACAAAAATCCCGGCAGCAACGGTATCCAGCCAACAATGTTCACAGAAAACAGTGCGCAGACGATCCCAATTCATCAACCAGCTTCGAAGAAGTCTTGCGAAAGATGAGGGAGTGGACATTCAGCAGCAAGATGAGATACTACAATCTGGCCTGCAGCACATTATCGGCACGGGAATAAGGATCCCGACGGCGGACATATTGGAGCTCAAATCATTCTTCAATTTAAGTTGGCGAACTCTCAGGAGACTGAAAAGGTAACACACAATATAAAACATGAAATCTTCACGAAAAATATTACTTTTTGAACTGTAATTTATAAACAATTTTTCCCCCGATACAATGCTGAATAAACTATAGTCAACGTAGCTTTATAAGTCAGTCTCTCATGAGTGAAGTACCTGCCAGGGTTGAAGGTCTTTTCACGTCCATTTTGCTCTATATTCTATTGAATTTAATCACTTATAAGTTGACTTTTCTCTTAGGTCAAGCTACAATGTGTTTCTGCAGTCCAAAGACATGTAACTTGAAGTTAGGCATGACTGACTGCATGTTACAAAAAAGTATAACAGAACACTTACAAATTTTATTGCTTATATAGCATTTAACAAAAGAATAAATGACAGTACATTTAGGTTAAGGAGTAAAAGATTGTTGTAATTTGTAATTTACCAACAGATGGCTCAAAGCAAGAAATGTCTGCACTGGAGGAGAAGAGGGTGTTAGAGCCCTGGAAGATAAAGTGATAGGTGGCAACCTTCATGGGGACATACTGCCTCTTCAGGGAACGTGTGACATCACCAAATCATCGCTGATACAGGAAGCCCCACTGATCCAAGTTTCCAACCTACAAACTCTTGTGTTTGACTTGCTGGAACAGTATGATGAGTGAGTGCTTCAATGAACCATAATCATTTCATGAACATTATAATTCACTTTACAATGTTAGGTAGTGATGGCTCATATATCAGTTACAAGAAAAGAAAAAGTAATTCATTCGTAACAATCCACATTTTGTAGCTTGCTCGGGAGTTCCTCAAAATCTCACTCTCGAGGGGAATGTCAGTGAAGAAATCAATAGGTAAATACAGCCTGGCAGTGTTCCTCTAAATAGCTTCTCTTTGAAAGAAGGAATTGAAATGAAAATTTGGCAAAAATTACATGATTGCTCTAGTTCCATCACTAACACATTCATCTTATGTCTCAATGTACAGTCTTGATGAGTTGACCTGGCACAAGGGGAGAATTCCAAATGATGAGGTGTGGCTGAAAGTAGGGGGCGACAAGGGAGGAGGAACTTTCAAAATGATGATCCAGCTCGCCAACCTCGAGAGACCCAACAGCCTGTCCAACACACGCATCGTTCTCCTCTACCCAGGAACAGACACCTCGTACAACCTGGATGTTGCACTCAAGTCCTTTTCAACACAAGTTGAAGAGTTGACGAGGTCAACGTGGAGGTACATAGATGAAGAACTTTTCTACAAAATAAGACATCATATATAGAAATGCATTAGATTTCAAGTGACATGTAATTTTTTTTTTCATTATTCAACTTGATCCAACATCTGAGAACTTCAATGTAAAAATGAATTATCTCTTACTTTGGAACTCTGCATGGATTTGGCAGTCAGCCAGCAGAGTATTTGGTGAATATGCAATATTAATGTAAAATGTAATGGATCTCTTGGAAATAATATCAATTCCTTTAATCTTTTTTTTTCTCTTTATATTTCAGAGGGAAGAAGATGAAGCTGTTCGTCTTTGGAGATTATGAATTCTTGACCCGAATGTATGGACTGACGGGTCCCAGTGGTAAGACATACGTACAAATTTCTAGGTCATTTTAGAAAAGGGAAAGAATGAAACTGAATGTACATTTCCAGTACTTCTGCACTTAACTGATCTGTGATTACAATGATCCACATCTGTCACATCAATAATCATCTCACATTAAAAAAAAAAAAAAAAATCATTGCATGATAGGTGGATAAACAGCTGCATTGATTTAACCCTAAAGTGAAAGATACCCAAAATGTTTCAATTTGAGATTTTTTCATTGACCCTTGATTTCCGAACTCATCCAGGACGACATTGCTGCTTGTTCTGCAACATCACCAAGCAGGAAATGGCAACTCCACCCATGCAAAGAGCAGCCACTCATCCCCGCACACTCCAAAGTCTTCGTACTTCACTGGATCGATTCAAGGAATGTGGAATCCCAAAGGAAGCAAACAATGTTGTTCGCCAGCCATTTTTCGAGATTCCAATCGACCATGTAAGCATTTCAGTTTTAGTTACCTATGTGATGGTTAATCAAAATAAGTCCAAAACTGTAATATTCATCATCCAAATGAAAGAAAGAAAAACAAGGAATTTCAATAAAATAATTACCATTCCAAAGCACAAGATATTACAGCATGAATAGTAGTCACATTCGTCATCAGTAGCCAGGATGTGACAAAAATAACCTACCATTCATCAGGAAAACAGACCTGTTTCTGAATCTCACATGCAAAACATGTTTGACCCTGGCCAGACAGATCTTTATACTTGCCTTATATCACCATCCTGTCTGTTTTTAGGTTTGCCCCCCTGGTCTCCACATCTCCCTAGGGATCCACCTTAAGCATTTCGTCTCCCTATCCAAGGCATGCCACCTGCTCGATCTGAAGATAGCGCAGCAGCTTGCCAAAACGAAAGGTGAACTGGAAGCTGCACATCAGTCGTTCACCAAGCAGGTGAAAAGGTTGGTGCTTCAGAGTAAGGCAGATGAGCTACAACAGGAAGTACAAGACCTAATCGAACAACACACGATGATTGGGCTACTCTATCCGGAAAATGAGCCACCAGGAGTGATGCTCGACATGGCTGCTGACAGGAGGAAAGAGAAGATCCAAGTGGTTAGTCTCAATGTCTAATTTAGCCAATTACACAATTATTTCTTTATAAAAAAGTTGATGTGAAATCATTCATTTCTTTTTTTAATGGTTTAATGACTAAATGCACACACATGTTTACCATTCTTTGCAGTAACTCACATATGCTTTTGTGTCCACAGGAAAAGGAAATTTCCAAGCTGCCGGAACTGCCTGCAGGCACCGGCCCGATTTCACAGCAACTGGAGCACGTTCTGCAAGCCATGAAGGTCTGCAGGCAAGCGTACTATGGAGGATCATTTGTGGGGAACCATGTTCATATCAGTCTCCAAGTGAGTCTTGAGTAAAACTAAATATGGTAAAAATTTAGAATAAACGCTCTTCTCTCAGTAAACGTGATACATGCATTTATTACTATAAAAGTTAACACATTCAGAGGCCTCTTTACAGAAAAGTAATTTACTGCACAGTCAAAAGAAAAAAAAAAACTTCCATTATTCAGGTTTAATAGATGAAATCAAGATGCACTACGACAATTGCATTACATATACTGTGCATGCATTTTGTTTCTTCAATAGCCCCATAATGTTGATGCTATGACGGATTGTCTGGAGGAAGTCATCAATTCGACATGTCCACAGGATGAGCAACTCAAGGCAGAGGCAGGAGTGATAGCTGGCAGATATAACCAGCTTTTCCACTTATTTGGCGCCTGCCACAGGGGCATGAATAGCGGCACATTCCTTGACAACGCAGCCATTGCAAAGCTGGGTAAGATTACGAGGAAAATTTGAATCATACAAAGCAAAAAAACAAACAAACAAACAAAAACAAAAACTGATTCATTTCATTAGATACAATACATCGCAAGTGACATAAGTTGTAAAAAAAGAATGAAAATATATCATTACATGGTGATTCAATTCAAGATTCAAGAACAGAAATTATTTCTCAGTAGTGATGAAATTCAGAGGTAAAACAAAAAAAAAATATGAAGGGGAGAAAAAAAAATCACTCTTTGATACAAATTTCATTTATTATTTCCTATATGTGTCCAGATGAGAACATTCGAGACTACATGGCCTACTTTCGGCAGCATTTTCCGACTGAGACAGTGACCCCTAAACAACACATACTTGAAGAACACACCATTCCTTGGATGAAACAGTGGAGAGCATCATTCGGAATGATGGGCGAGCAAGGGGGAGAGTCGGTACATTGCCAGGTGAATGGAATCATGAGAGATCTGCGGGGTTACAATGACAATTTGAAGCTCTACCTCCAGTCTGTCCGTGCACAATGGATTAAGAGCAGTCCCCCTGTTTACCACCAACGAACACAGGAACTGCAATCGAAGAGGAAATAAATGGTCGTGAAAGTTATGAGCGCATGACTACACTACAGAACTATGCATTCAAGCATATTCATGATTACTTTTGAGCAGTGACTTGCATGCTGTGCAGAATGTGTCAAAAGAAGTGTGGTTTAGATGGGCAAGCAAGTGGCGAGTAGGTTCATCGCCATGTGAACAGAATCATGAGAGATCTCCAGGGCTACAGCGATGTGAAGCTTAAACTCCAGTTTGTACTATGCGCAATTGGTCAAGAGTAGTCCTTGTTTACCACCAACGAACACAGGAACTGCAATTGAAAAGAAAATAATTGGTCATGAAGTTGGTATTTGAGCACAGGATTACACATGTGTTCACTACAAAACACTGCATTAAAACAAAATGCTACTTTTGAGCAGTGACTTGTATGCTGTGCAGAATACGTGTATGTCAACAAGAAACAGAAGTGTGGTTTAGACGAGCGAGCATGTGGCAAGTAGGTCAATTGCTACATGAACAGAATCAAGAGATCTCCGGGGACAAGACTGTAAGGCTTTATCTCCTGTCTGTATGTAAGCAGTAGTTTCAGAGTAGTCCTCCTGTAGAGTTTACTATCAATGAACACAGAACCTGCAATGAAAGAAAAAAAAAAGTCTTGAAAGTTCAGAGTACAAGGCCACTCTACAGAACAATGCCTTCAAAATATTCAAAATGGTTACCTTTGAGTAGTGACTTGTATGCTGTGCAAATACGTAAAAGAAAACTGAAGTATGGTTTTCAATGACTTTGCCATATGTATACACTATTCATGTACAGTAGTTTTGCATGGAGTTTACACGAACCCCTGACCTGTTTACAGTAAAGAGTAATTTTCCTCCAGCAAATACCAAGGGTTCCAAATAAGCCTGCATGATCATTTAGGTATTTGATTAGAGGCTACTGTTATTGTCTCTACAACTAAGATGATCTTGGCAGGTTAATGTGAAGCTGTATTTACAATTACAGTATATACGATGATGTTTCCACAATACTGTAGTAGGATGCACAGAGTTGCATACCACAAGGGAAAGAATGTTAAGTCACAAGGAACCAAACAATTTTTAAAGATTTTTCCTTTCCCTGGTAATCTGGCGAAGAACTTTATGGGTCATGAAATTCAGTGATTTATATTAAGTGAATGACTGTGAGAATCAACACCTGATATTTCTCTACATTGTGAGACAATTTATTTATTCATTACTTTCAAGATACACCTGTACCTTGCACTTCAAGTTTGTACAAGTCAGAACTGTCTTGGACTCTTGGCTACTTCAAGCTTATATTTGAACAGGAATGTATGCATGATGTATGCAGCTATACATTATCAAGTATCATCATTAATTTGGCATATTTCAATGTTTATTTCAGTGAAAGTTAACTTTCTTCCCCGATTCTATTTTTTCATTTGGGATGTGCGGTTCAATTACATATTGTTCATTGCTGTGTGCATTCCATACTTGTGTCTCTTTAAAAAAAAGGCACCACTAAGATTTGGGGAAAAGTGTAAACACTTGTCAAAGTCTTCTGAAAATAGATGGTTTTTCATATGGCCATGGGTAATGGAATGATTTACATAAGTCACGTGTGAACTTTCTCTCTGGGAAGAATTGCTGTGAAGAGTGTTTCAGTAGTTCCACCAATATTAAGTTTAAATCAATATTCAATAAGCAGCCCTTGCTGGGCCCCTTGTACATGGGAAACAAACTATAGAAGAGGTCTCTCTCTTACAATTGGTTGTAAGAATACAGATCTGAGAAGTGAGAATCATGTTTGGGGAAGCTTTTATTTTGTCCAATATAAGGAGACACGAGTATTAGAATGGGTATTCTCAACTGAACTGGTTGCCCCTGAAATATGGGTACGGTACCGGTAGTTACTTTCTATGAGCCATTTACACACAAACATACACACATATACGAAATTAATTAATAATACTAACATTTTTTTTTTTTTTCAGGAAGGTGAGTCGCTATATAACTTCTGTTGTCAGAAAGAAAATAAATGAAAGGAATGCATTTCAAGGGATACACTTTCATGAAAATGTTGAAATAATGTATTCAGGTTTACGTCTGCATGCACGCATGTAAATGATACCCTATGAATTCTTCCGCCCTGCACTAACACTTACAGTCTCGCGGAATATCTCCACAATAAATATGGGTGAAGGGCATTGGCCCCAACAACATATCAAGAACTTACGAGCAGTCTGTTCTGTGTGTTTTAACAAACAGGTACTTTACCTGAAGATGTACATCATTACAAATTATTATTCATTACCTGTAGGTATTTCTTTTTTTTTTCTTACTTTTGGACTTGATATGTGCGCATTAAAAATCTGCCATGCATTGCCTTCCAGTGGCAGTGCATCATGGTGGTGCTCAAAAATTAATATTTATGGCCTATGCCTATGGTGGACTAAAACTTGAACTCACATCTTCGTACCAGTATTTTCCATCTAGAAGTTGTAGAACTAGAAGTAAGTTGAAGTAGATCCAGTTCCACTTCGATCACACTCAGCTCACGGTAGGCATACTGGTCACAGCACGGTTAAATTCAGGAACGGCGCAGTGAATGTTTTCAAAAGTGTGGGGGCCCACTTCCGGGTTTCATGAGCTAACAAAGTGATGACATCTTATGTATTCCTTTGTATGGTGCACAAAAAGTGTGGGGGCCCCGAGCCCCCACGGCTGCGCCGGCCCTGCAATTTACCTATTATCTAATTGGCATGCCTTTCTAATTCTAGGGCCTACAGCAATGACAGCTTGATTTTTATGTTTTCTTTTTCTTTTTCTCAGTACTGTAGTGTATGCTCGTTTAAATATTTCCTTTTTTATCCTACGTACTGTACTAGAACTAGTAAGTTTACTAACCATTGTTCAGAGTTAGACTGTCAATTTGCCTAATTCCATGACCCCATCCTGATTCCTACCCTACTTCCTACACGTTACCTGTTACATTTGTAGTATCAATTCGGCAATCAATTCTATATTGAACTATTTTTCGGGAAGTGGACTCTAGCTCTTCTTTCACCACCCACGCCACACACACCACACTACTCACTCAGCACTGTATACTGCACTGGCCACTCGGGGCACTGCACTTTATTCCCAGTCACTCACTATTCTCACTTCTTGTTCTAATCTATATTAAAATAAAACTTTTATAGATTTAAGAAGCCATTTAATTTGAAATTTTCGTCTTTAAATATTCTGGTACGTTATCATCGTTTCCCGTCTTGACAAGAATATAACCAGCTATTAACTCCTCTTCGATTTTCGAGGAATTTTGTAGGTAAAGTTTACGAGAGAGTAGCCGCGGCGAGAAAATGCCGCTGAAATTGTGTTCTGAGGAACGACATGGGACTAATTCACACACCCGACGCTCTCGGCGCACAATGGAGAAGCGTCTCGTTGAAATGTATTTTCAGCTGCTCTGTACAGTCTACCGAGTTTAACCCTCCTCTTCAATCTACGAAAGAATTTACAAAACATGGGTAATTTCAGCATTAAATAATGCTGAACATTGCAAATCAACCATAAATGTAGCGATAGGATTACGTGAACGGTCTGATTGATCGATGAATCGAAACCTGAAACATTTTGCGCAGAAAAAATGGGAGAAATTACCTGACTTCCGCAAACCTCGCGGCCATCCAACCACGAGGGAAAAATTCTAAGATGGAAAAAAAAACAATGATAACCTCGTTCACATTCTAAATTGTAAAAATATTAAAATTTCCACGCAGAAAAAAATCTCAATTCCATATGGCAAGAGATTTAAAATACCCTTACAAATTTGCTATAGAATTGACTATTTTTAAGAGCTATTTTGTCCGATTTAGATTCTAAATTACTTGATGATCTTATCAACTTCTAGAACGAAATCGAGGATTTTCGTTAATTTACGTATGCATAAGTATCTTATGAATATTCAAATTTATTCTCCTGCAAGACATGTGATTGGTTTAACTCTTTAAAAGAAGGTGTGTTTTCAGCTGCTGATCAGGAAAGAGAGATCGGAGAATTTGTAAAATTATGCGCAGTGCGACGTCAAACATGGCTGCGCGCGTAACGTGTCCACACACTGACATACGTGGTTACGCGTATTTTCTAACCGCTGTACGCTCATTATCTGATCGCTGGAGATCCACACGCGAATGCAGCTTTTCGGCGTTGTTTGCAAACATGATTTGGGTCACATTTTCATGCGTGCTCGTAAAAAAATGGGGTGATATTGCTGTGATTTCAAAGTTAAATTTCTCAAGATAGAAACATCATTTCGCCATGAAATTTGAAATATGTCTTAATGAATATGTCTAAAATCGAGACGAGGAGCATCCCCGTCGTTTGCCATTCCATCTCCATCGAAAGGCAGCGGCTCATAGGGTTGCGGCACCCGTGGCCCTGCCGCTGCTTCCCCGGCTGGATTGACGTCGACAGCACCTTGCTCTCCCACTTCTCCATCGTCCTCTCCCCAGCTTACATCTTCCCAACTTCCATCGTCCTCGTCTATATTCTCGTCCCCTTCTCTGCTTTTGTCGCTTCATTCCTCTTCACTAACGTACTCCTCAAAGTCCATAAAAAGATCACTCTGATAACTCACTGTTCTCGGCCATTTTCGGAAGGAGTGAAAGCTCAAAATTGATCGACGCGAAATTTCGAAACGAACCGCTATGAAAAAGTTACGATGATACAAATGTGAACCGCACGTACGTACGTACAATGCATACGATACGAGCTGCGAGGTGATACGTCATACCGACCGACGGCCGACCGGATCTACTTTCGCACCAAAACTATGAGGAGAAAATTGTGATAATTGTGTGAAATTTGGGCTTGTTGCAGATCATAGTAATACAAAATAATTGTTTGAGAAGAAGCAGTTCATGATAATACTATTAAGTGTAGACAAACAGTAAAGAGTTGGTGTCAAAAGTATAAATAGCAGAGATTTCAGACTTTGAAAAAAAATTGACAGAAATTCTTTCCCGATGCCAAATGCTTTTCTACAGAGCATCCGGGGCCCGTGGCTCTAACTACCCTGGCGTGACGTCACAACTTTTGGAGTCCCGTACTGTGGCTGGTTTTCGAGGGGGAGGGAGGGGGATGTTTGGGACTTGCAAATAGCGGATATCTAGATGCTTGCGGGGATTTGAGCCAAACTTTTTGCATAATTGGTCAATTACCAACATATATTTCATCTACAAACGAATTTTACGAACATTTATTCCCTTCATATAGGATCTTTAAGGCTTTTCTTCAGATATGCTTGGTAGAGTTATTTATTAAGAATTTATGTGAAAATTTTTGCCATATCAAAATTAATATCTGTATCATATTGTTTTGTATTCTTGGTTTTCATTGTTTATTTTCATCTGGAATAGTTGATGATAACCAAAAGGGATGTTATCTGAGAAAAACCAGAATAAAACATTCATCTGACATTTCTTGTAAAACCAGTACATTGTACACACAAAAATCATTTGAAACTGCCATTCATGGTGAAACTTTTCACCAAAATATGCTCTGTATCTCTCGGCAACTGTACACCAGATTTGTGGGAATAAACTGTGAAAAAAAAAGTCGTGAAATTTCAGCTTAAAAGAATCATGTTTTGAAATTATCACAAAAAAGTCCAGGGGGCTTATTTAACCCCCTTCCACCCTCCCACCCCAGCTACATAGGGTTAAAACTTCACATTAATCAACATTAGCATTACAGGTATCATATTTTTATATTTCATCAACTCTGTTTAGCGTCCGGTTCTGCCTCCCCAATGCTTTATCTACTCTCTGTATATTACAGCTACGACTAGAACAGCAGATGTCAAGGCAAGCAGAGATCTTGACCAACATTAAACAGAAATCAGAGACCACCATTCTGTCTCTTCGCCACAAACTGGATCACCTTGAGGACCTTGTCAGCAGCAACTCCTTGACCCACTCAAGGGTCAGGGATCTTCCAGAAAGATTAGAACATCATGTCAGCTTGTCTCATGATGAGATAGCAGCTGATTCTGAAGCAGGAACAAAGGAGGCAGACTTTAGAAAGGATAGTGCACAACAAGAACATCTCACCTGGAGACACCAAAGTAAACACTGGGTTAATAGGAGTGAAAAGACCCACAGAGACACTTCAGTGGACATACCTAATCAGTCTAACATTGTTGAGAGCAGCAAAAAGGTTAGAATAAAGTTTGATGCACTGTCTGAATCTGAGGAAAGAACTAGAAAAGATTCCACAGAGAGAGTCCAAAGTAGGACAATACATGGAAGTCGTGAGCGAAGCATTTTGAAGAGAAGACTGCCCCCTGCAGAGCAAGAGGATTCCTCACATCATGTTTTACAAGAGAGATCAGCAGACAGAATGCAGGCAAGAGGGAGGAGGAAGTCAGAAGAGTTGTCCTCTCCTGCTGAAGAGGTTTGTTGAAGATTAGCTTATGACTTGGCAAACTCAGGAATAAGCCCCCCTGGAGTCAGTGTATTGCTGTGTATGATCAGCCGTTCTAAGCACAATTTAGCAGATATAACACAACAGTTTATGAAGTGCCTGCATGTTTTGATTCTCAGAGGGGAACAAAATGTCAAACCAGTGCAGAAGGAATTCATTCATTTTTTACTATGCTAAACAGGATGGAATATGTTATGCTGTTCTGTTCTGATTTGCCAAGAAATAGTCCCTTACATTACTGATTGTTCATATATTTTTCACTCACCTGAGCCAAGGGTGGGGGGGGGGGGGGGGGGGGGGGGGGCACACCCACCCACTCCTTCCCCCCCCCCCCCATTTAAGGAATCTTTAAAAATCTCCTGTAGAACCAGAAGTGATAGAGCTGAGTTGATACTATGATTTAGTACATTGATGAATGTATTTTTCATGGCGAATCCAGGGTTGCCTCCATTGAGCACAGGAAGGGGGGTCCAAATGGGGGCCTAAAGAGTACATTTTCATCTTCTTGAAACCCCCATGATGGATTCAGAGCAAACTTGGCAGATATGCATCCCAAGGGGGATATGATTTCAATCTATACAAATGGGCACCATGCCCCCTGAGAGGGGTGGAGGGGGGGGGGGGAGGGTGGAGGGACTCAGATTTTGTGCTTCCTGATGTCACTAAGCATTCTAGTATGGTCTCAAGGTAACATTTGCTATGAGCAGTATATGAAATTGGAAAAGTGAATGTACAAGAAAACATAGTGGACTTAATATAACAGAGATTAATTTCTCCTGTTAAATTGATTGGGAAATAAGCTGTCATCAAAAATATATGTAATTATAGTCACCTATCACATATTAGAAATGACATACATGTAATGTTCCAATAGAATTTGAATCAAGATCACCTTACAAGATGAGGAATCTTTTCTAATGCACATTTTTAAGAATAATTTTGTTTGATAAATTGTAGTGGAAGTAATAGATGGGAAAGATGTATTAGTGATGTACGTAATCTTCATTGAATATGTATTTCTTAAACAGGTTACCCCTTCCCAGCGCCCAAGGTCCCATTCTTACAGACATCAAAGAAGACTCAGTAGATCACCTGTGCGACTTGAACCAATTCCAATGATGTCCTTACAGGCTGCAGACAAAGGACCTTCTGATAGCCATTGTGAGTTTCCACATTGCGTGCATTTAATTGCATGATATGGAAGCATAGAAAATGGTTTAGTTTTGTGTAAGTCACACATGGAACAGGAGAAACTCTGTCAACTTCACATGAATTTGGATTGATATGTTTTATATACGGACTTCAATACAGAGTTGAATGCAGGAGTTACGAGAGCAACAATACAGAGTTGTCAGTATTTTAGTCACCTCTAGTGGTTAATGAAGTTGTATAGTTTTGAGATGATAGCCACACCTGGATTACTAATATGAACTCTTGCAGTTAAATTGATTTTTGAAATTCTTTTCTGTTACAGGAGTCTGTGAAGTAAATAAATGTGTTGTGTTGACAGGCCGAAACACATGATTGCCATTGTTGACATCCTTTCTTTATACCTTTGTCACATTTTGAGCCAATGCATTTCTGTTTGGATGTGAAAGCCCCTAAAATACAAAGATGTTGATCCTGAAATGCATGATTTGAATTGGGACTGATGTGGCATCACTACAGCCTTGGTGTATTTCTGATGTCTTTAGAGGAAAGGGATCAACAGCACAGACGCCCCACAAAATTTGATATACCAGTAGTCATGTTTTCTTATTTCCCCACATCAAAAAGGCATGGAGACATAAAAGAGACAATATCATCAAAGAGGATACTCCAAAGAAAATAGGATATGATAATGTGTAAATTACAAAGTGAGTTCATAAGGATGATTGATGAATATTGATAAAATGTTCTCTAAACACATCCAATTGTTGTATTTACATGTGACAGTTTTGACAACAGACTGTCACCTTTCTCAAACAATGGTTAACTAGCAACTGATGTTTTGGCGCCAATTATTGTAAAAATGGATTTGCGTGACTAATTTTTTGTGCTCGGCTGGGTAAGATGAGTTTCGCCTGATTTTAATTCCGCGGAATCAAGATGGCAACTACTGGAATGTATGGCAAGCAAAACTATTTGCATGCTTCTATTTTCGTGCTAGTTTCTGGTTGCGCGAAATGCGAGAAAATTTCCACTTTTGCAGTAGCAATCACCCAGTTGTGACATCCAGGTGATAGCACCATCATAAAGTCAGACAGTTGGTATGCCCCCCATCCCGTTTCATGTTGTGGGGAGTTCTCTTTATCCAGATGGCCTCTCTGATACGTCTGTTCAGGTCCTGGCTCTCCCTCGCTACTAACTATGCACCACCTACCAGTTGATGATATGATTTTCTTTTTCAGCATGGTCTGTTATGGAGGACTTGTTTGTTTGGCTTGCTGATGCCCTCTGTAATCGGCTGTATGATTGTCCATACAACTTTTGACTATCTTTCTTGTGTTCATCAATAGAGGCAGTGCAACTTGGTGGTAGTTAGGAGGCAGCTGGCACAGGTCTTGCTTGTACGAGATCTGCTGGTGAACTGTCCTTCCCAGCAATTTTATTGTATATTTTATCCAGGCACTTGCCATTCAATAAATATTCATTGTATACAAATGAGTCACAAGATGATCTGAATATTCAAGAGACTCAACACAGGATCTCAACAGAGGATGAATAACTATTCATGACTCCTATATGTAAATTTGTAACAAGGGTGGCTGCACAGGTAAATATTCATTACAGAGAAAACCAATCAGAAGAAATGGAGGGAAATTCTAACAATGGTTCATGTACTGACATGACAGGGAGATGTGCCTTGGTGGGTATAGGAGAGTGGAGTGTACCATGCTGTGAAAGAGGTGTGACATAGTGGATGGCATAGGAAAAGATAAAAATCTGTCTGAGCTCACTTTTAATAGCACAAGGAAAATAAATTCGGTTCAAAATAAGTCTCTACATTTAATTTAGTTTTCAACTAGTTTGTCCAATGTATATAGCTTGGTAAGAATTGGTTTCTTGTCTTTCCATTTGAACATCCATTGAGGATAGCTGCATTTGTGACAGAGCAGTAGAGATGGTGGTAGCTTCATCATCCTTGTCTTAGGGTCAGATACTCCTGCCACAGCAATGGAAGAGAGTATGAACCACTCCTAGCTTTTGATGTAGGGGGTGATGAGACTTGGAAGTTGAGATACTTGTTAGTATGTGTTGGTTTCTTGTATACCTGAATGTTAGGTGTCCATCTGGCTTTCTAGAGATTTGTGTGCCTAGGAAGGGAATCTTGTACAGTTGATAAGAATATGCAACTGAGTGAGCTGATGATGTCTTCATCTCACAATTTTCCATTGATTATGTGCAGAATAATGACCAGTCAGATGTATCAGGATTTTAGACTGGGTCGTAATTGTGTTTGAAGGAAAAACTGGAAATTTCGAAATTGTACATACAAACTTATGTGGCAAGTTATGAGGGATTGACATCATCACTTCACTACTTGCATATTCATATTGACAGTTCAATTACTTTTTTGTGAAAAATTAGCAAAACTTTCTTATTTTTCATGTGATTTTGATCAGAAAAGAAAGGAAAATTTGACTCCATTTCATACTAACTTTCAGCTGCACTTGACTTTCCCATTGAAAACAAAATTCAATTCAATTACATTCTTTTGAGTTACAACACATGTACCTATGAAACCATACTTTGTTTATAATATGTATGGGGGATTTTTATTGTGCTGAATGGATAATATACATCCTATTTTCTTTTAATTAAGTATCAAAAGATGCACAAGACTGCTAGCTAAAGTCATAGAAGCGGGGGCGCAAATAAAAAAAAAAAAAAAAATGCAAAGATACAGCAAGATACATATGAGGGGGGCGATTCCACCCAACCCTGATTACAGAACTTGGAACTCATTGGGCAACTGACATGTAAGGGGCAAAAAGTTAGATATCATGATAACTTCCTGACTGACTTTTCAAATAACATTATTGCTTCCAACAATTGTTTGCAGTATTAGTGCAAGTATTATGGAACTCATTAGACCATTTGAATATGAAATATTATAATGTGGGGGCTATTTTATTGTGAAAATCAGCTTTAATGATTCTGTGATTACCATGTTTATGCAACAGTCAAATATAGAAACTTCTTTTGTGTCTCAACAGGGTCTGAGTTCATGGATTCTCTGAACCAGCTGAAGACAGAGAAGGTGACGCACCTCAATACCAATGTGTGGAAATCCCAGTGACATACTGGAATGTTGCAGAATACTGATACATTTTTCATAAACGCACACACACACACAAACAAAAAATGTACCTTGAGACCATGTTGTGTACTAATCACCTTATTAGCTGTTGTAAGCTATGATGAGAATGTATGTTGGTTGAACCCTAAGATGTTTTGCAGATAAAAACATTGTTCTGACCCACTTTCATTGATTAGATAGGCTGAAAAGTGGAAGAATTAACTATTCGGTTTATTGAGCTTAAGAAGTTGAGTAAGAAAATGTTTTGGATTTGTAATTCATAGACGATGACTGTCTTGGTGTAAAGTATCAAATGGTATTGTTCATTTCACTTGTTCATTACTTCTGTAGAAACATGCTATAATAGTGTATACTACCTTCTTCTTTTAATATTTTCGCTGAGACCATTTGTGACCTTGCATCAAAACCCCAACGTGAGGACTCAAAGTAGGTGAAATGGGTCCACCTAGATTTTGTTTTAGCTCACCTGAGCCTTCGTTTCAGGCAAGCTATTGTGATCACTCATCGTCCAGTGTTCGGCATGCGGCAGCTGTTATTCGTGGTTCTTTGTTCATCATCCGTCATGTGTAAACTTTTTACATGTTCATCTTCTTGAAAACCCCATGATGGATTTTTTACCAAAGTTGGCAGGTAGCATCCCCTAAGGGGATAGGATATTATTTTGATCAAATGGGCACCATGCCCCCGGGGGAATGGAATTGAGGAATCTTTAAAAATCTCCTCTAGAACCAGAAGTGATAGAGCAAAGTTAATACTGACAATTTGATTACTGCATGTGCTTTATACAAGAACCCCGCAATCCCCTATTTAAATTTTTTTTTTTTTTTTTAATTTACCAGAAATAATCTGAGGAAATATATTAGGAAATGCACTTTCAAGGTTCCATGCCATGCAGAATTGGTCATGATTGCAATCCATTGATATCCATCTTATTCCTGAGTGTTATACAGTCTGACTTCTCTTATCCGGACATGTTTGTACTGGAGACTCAATGTTTAGTACACACAGCTGCCTACCCATTGGTAGCTACATGTAACCTATTGCAGGTAGCATACACTGAAACTCTGTCTTTGCTATCAATGCAAAATTACAGGTGGGTTTCTAAATCAAAATGAAATCAATGTGTTGTCAAACTCTTGAGATTATTTACCTGCTTAAATATTAAGGTATCTTTCAAGCAGGTCTTGGAATGAAACAGAATGAGTCGACGAAAGTAAATTTCATAATTTGAACATCATGGCTCGGTGAAGTTAACGCACTGACAAGTTGTGCAATGCAGTGGACTGCAGTCCAGCCATGCTAGTTAGCACTACCTTTACCATTCCAGGCCTGATGCTTGGTGCATTGCGATCGGGTCAAACTTGTGTGTGATTGTAAATGTGTGTTCAAATTGTGAGTGTTAATGTCATTCATTGCTGAGCCAATGAACTCAAACCAGTGTGAGTCTAGTCATATCAACAGCTGTGCAAGTGACCTACATGTGGCAATAAGAATGAGAGGAGCACATAGGCTGTACAGTATTGTATATCAATTTGTGTGAACATGTCACATCCTCATCAGCTGTTCCATGTTCAGAATTCTCTGAGAATTTGCTGAATGAATGATCACCTGTACTGTGCCCTGACTTAATGAAAAGTTTGCTTCCCATGTTCTTACGGTGATTTGGGGATAGTATAAGTCTGAATGCATGTTATACTTAGTAAATGAAAATTTGATGTGAATGTATGTTAGTTGTGTTGGGAATAATGTGTAATTCATGTGAGTTTGTGTAAGAATTTTGTTCGAGTTTCAAATCAACCTTTCCTTGTTAATATTAGATTTGGGGTAAAAAAAGTCACAGTTAGATCATGTCCAGATAATAGAGAGATCCAGATTAAGGGAGGGCTGGATGAGAGAGGTCGGACTGTACGAGCCACAAGTTATACCATGAGAATGACCACAAATCTTAACTTGATGGCCTTTGTCAAAATGCAATCAGTTTACTTCAGACAGAATCGTTATGCAATAAAAGTGGTCTTATTGTAGGATTGCTGAATTCTGTATGCAGCACAGTATTTTTCATGGAATTGTTTGTATCAGAAACAGTTTGAGAGGACTTTGTGTGTCTTTTTCAAGTAATAATGTAACAAAAAAAAATGAGGTGCTAAATATATGTTTTTCTGAGCATTTTGGACTTAAAAGAAAAATCATTCTTGTACCATAAGAGCTCTCAGTCGCCTTCTTTCCCTACAGTGTCTCGACCAGTTTGTTTCCTTATCTATGCTGACATTAATGATGATAAGCATCATACTTATCTGCTGATGTACAGTTGTTGACATGACAGCCGGGCTTGTCCCGATTACATGGAGAACAAATTAAAGCAAAGACAGTGTAAACTCCAACACCATAAAGTAGAATGACTGTGCATGCACATGGTTACTGTGGCTTTGCAGGCTGCCACTTGTGCAGGTGCAAAACACCCAATGTCATCCTGACCTCTTACATCAATAAAAAACACTTTGTGTATTGACATTTTGCAAAATTTTGCTTGTGTGAAAATTTATTGTTGTGTATGTGGTATGAAAGTGAGAACATTGTATTAGAAGTTAAGTGAAGCATCAACATGGGACCCTGCACACACCAAAATTCCCTTGTCATGATTCAGTTCACAACAAATCCAAGTACAGCGTACAGTAGTGTGCTAGCGCACTTGTGAGATACTGGCTCTTTGTAGGTTTTATTGTTTTTATGTGCGTATTCATATATTGAGTAACATTTTTTAAGGTCAGTAAATGGTACGAAATGGCCAGGTACCACGTTGTGATGATGAATTTCTTCTTAAGAGTTTGAATTAACATATTAACAGGTATTTGTACATTTTGATATGTCAGAAAGCTGAAATGACTAGCATGTTTAAATTTTAATGTCTCATTCATGTTCAGCTATTAGTAGAGGCTACTATCTAATCCCGTAAGATGTTCGTGCCAAAATTGTTTTTTTTTTTTTTTCGGGGGGGGGGGGGGGGGGGGGGGGGGGAGCTATCCAATTTGAGGGTGCTGATTTTAAAAAAAATCAATAACAACAACAACTTTGGCTCCATTTTTTCTAACGACATCTTCAGCTGCCATTTTGAATTTCAAAGTGGCCAACATGGCAAACTGTATTTTGATGCATACATCTCATAATGTGAGCATTGTTCATCTTTGTTGCAAAAGCATGGCTGTGATATCAGACATTCTGATACATCTTTTTCTGATATTTTGGATTGTTTTTAAACAATAGGCTCATTCCAGCCCCTATCTCAGGACAACCTCCCCCCCCCCCCCCCTCCCTCCCCCCGTCTCAGGCAGGTAGGTATAAGCTGTCATTATCATGGCTCCCTGATGTCGACCATGATGCAGGACAAATTACAATCCTGTTGTGCACTAATACCATGAAAACATTTCATAATATAGTGTGATGCATGGACAGGTTTTTCTTTTTTTTCTCTCTCTCTCTCTCTCTTTTTTGTCCTCCGATAACTTTTTCATTTTTCTTTTCGTTTATTTCATTTCCAACAATGCAAAACATTTTCATACACAAAATAACACAACATCAATACATTGTAGTAACAAAGAAAAATATGTGAAGTTAGCAATACTACGCATCACAAAAGCAAATGAAATTGAATTGAAATTAAAGTTGCAGCAAATGGAGGAGACATGCTGAAAAGCTAAGCTTGTATTTGCAAGTCTCCTGGACAAAAAAGACTAAACATCAAGGAAGCAAGTTGCTAGATATAATATAAAAAGTGCAAAACACATACAGACCTATACAAACAAACAAAAAGACGGACAAACAAACACAAGCAACCTCTCTCGTTAAAGAGAAAAGAGAGAAAAATAACAGTGACGGAAAAAGAAAGTATTTTGAAAGAAGAAACAGAAAGAGACATGAGGACAGGAAAAGACAGGTAAAAGGCGAGAAGGGGGACGAGATTAAGGGTCTATACTAGCACACGCGAGGCACAAGATGCGATGGATCACCGAGGTAAATGGAGGAAAGGAATAGATAAAAGAAAAAAAATGAGTATGACGAATAAGAAAGGAAGCTCAAAATTAAGGCTAACTAAAATGTAACTCATTCCGCTATATAAGAATTTATGAACAACTTCTTCAGTTTGAATGTGAATGTGTTTAAACCTACAACTTGTTTCATACTATTATCGAGAGAATTCCAAAATTCTGCTTGTGGGAAACCTCTACAGTACTGTGTATTCCTTAGCAGAGATTCTTTAAGTTCAAAACGGGGTCTCAGAACTCGGTGCAGTCATATAAGAAGCCAAAGAAAAATTAAAATCTTATGACATCAGTGTTTGTTAACCACCGGTGTAGCCAGGAATTCACGATTCGGACAGTTGACTGTCCGTCCACACTTCTGAGGACGGACAGTCAACTGTCTGAAACGTCGAGCCCTTCTCCTCGCTCCATACTCTTCTCTGGTTCACAGTCCTTTTTAGGACTACACACACTCTAGAAAGAATGCTCTCTCGCTCACTTTCTCGCTTCTTCCTATCCTTCTCGTTTCCTCTTTCATTCCAACAGTCCTTTTCAGGACTTACACATGATAAACCATATAAACCAATAGCATATGAAAACCAAGTTATAGGTAAATTGAAGTTTACATAATGTGTAATTTCTGTGCATGTTAATTTCTTTCTTATGAGGTTTTGTAGACAGTCTGCACTGTTAAAGGTTCTCCAAGTTTCGCTCACGGATGTTTAGTCCGAGAAAAGAAATATCTAATACTTTAATTACAATTAGGCCTATATTGTACAATAAGTTAGTGTTACTTAAAATATTACTGAATTACTGAGTCTCTCATACCCAAAAGTGAATAACATTCAGCATCCAATTCACCTGTAATTAAAAAAAGGAATCAAATAAAACGTTTTCCTGACGGATGTACGTTCGTATAGAAGAAGTCCATGGAATAGGCCTATATAACAGAAGATAGCGTTACGTTTTAGTGACAGACACTCCCCGTGCACAGTGTATATCTTTTGAGTAAGCTAGGTAACTGCCATCTCAAAAGGAACACAACCATTTTCGGTTTCCATCTCGGACGTTCGCTGTAATTCTCATAACTATGCCTTTATACACTTTATTTTTCCCTTCACAACGATTTTCTGTCTTTCGCGATATGTACAGCATGAACATGCTGCAACCAAAAAGAAAGAAAAAAATTCAAAGCCATAAAGTGATACGCAATCACAGTCGGAATATACACTGTATTGAAAGGAAAATTATGAAATGACGGAAGAAGTCTGTAAAAGCGCAAGAGGCAAGAAGGAACGTAAAAGTTCAAAAAGAATGTCGAAGCAGTTGAGTGAAAATGAGAAGGAACGGAAAAGGGATCGAGCGCCAATGCGCAAGAAAACAAGTGCAAGTGCACTCCCGATATACCGAATTCCTCTGGAGGGGCTGTTTTTGTTTTTGTTTTTGTTTTATTTCACATTTAAGAGACATAGAGATCATTGAATTGTTTGTGCTTTCATGCTTACTTTGAAAACACGGTGTGTGTTTTTTTTTTAAATGATGATTCACTAATATGTTAATGGTCGCAATTTGATAGGTTCGCTATTACAAAGGTTCGTTATTCCAAAGGTCCGTTATTCACTGGATTCGTTATTTCGAACGTTCGTTATTGCCACAATGAAAAGAAAAAAAAAAAGCTTTGTAATGTCGTGAAGTGGGTCGACTTCACGGGGTATATGGACGGTTGAGGTCCACGGGGTTCACACCAATGAGGATGTCGGGAGACTTCAGTTTAAGGAACATAGGCCTTTAATGTTTCTAAATGACTCGAGAAACCAAAACAAAAAATCCAAAAGAAAAACCCCTGCAAAGCAGAGAAAAAAAAAACCAACAAAACGATAATCAATACATATACTGAACCACGCAATACAGCTACTAGCACTGTTATACACAATACGAATACGACAGCAACAACGAGCATAGGTTGATATAAATCAAACTAACACATTTCTTCACTTACACTGACTTGAAATTACCTGACCAAAATTTACTGTGGATTAGCTTTCGTTCTAAATAAAATCAAGAACTCTCGTTTCCTATAGTGTCCGAAATACGTAAACCAAACAAAATCTGCAAACCATAACCCTTTGCATGTGTCTGTTCATCACGATGCAACAAATTGTTTCCATATCCTAAATTGTCTATCGATTGATAATCTTTCAATTAAGTGTCCCCGCCGAACGAGTTCGAGCAGGGGAATATGAAACGGGCTCCGTACGTGTGTGTGTCCGTGTGTCCGTCCGTCCGTCTGTGCGTCCGTGTGTGATCAAAATGTTCAATTTGCTACTTCTCTGTCATTTATGAGCCAATTTTGATTCTGTTTGCTTTATATGATAGCACTACATGGGAGCTTTGAAACTTCTACACAGAATTTCAGTTGTGACCTTTGACCTTGACCTTTGACCTATATTGTACATTTTGCTTCAAAATGCTACTCCTTCGCCATTTCTAACCCGATTTCGATTCCGTTTGCTTTATGTGATAGCACTAGGTGAGGGTTTCAAAACTTCTGCACAGAATTTTGACCTTTGACTTCTTTGACCTTTGACCTTGATTTTTGACCTATATTGTACATTTTGCTACAAAATGCTACTCCTTCGCCATTTCTAACCCAATTTCGATTCCGTTTGCTTTTTGTGATGGCACTAGGCGAGGGCTTCAAAACTTCTACACAGAATTTTGACCTTTGACTTCTTTGACCTTTGACCTTGATTTCTGACCTGCATTGTACATTTTGCTACAAAATGCTACTCCTTTGCCATTTCTAACCCAATTTCACTTCCGTTTTCTTTATGTGATAGCACTAGGTGAGGGCTTCAAAACTTCTACACAGAATTTTGACCTTTGACTTCTTTGACCTTTGACCTTGATTTTTGACCTATATTGTACATTTTGCTACAAAATGCTACTCCTTCGCCATTTCTAACCCAATTTCGATTCCGTTTGCTTTTTGTGATGGCACTAGGCGAGGGCTTCAAAACTTCTACACAGAATTTTGACCTTTGACTTCTTTGACCTTTGACCTTGATTTCTGACCTGCATTGTACATTTTGCTACAAAATGCTACTCCTTTGCCATTTCTAACCCAATTTCACTTCCGTTTGCTTTATGTGATGGCACTAGGTGAGGGCTTCAAAACTTCTACACAGAATTTTGACCTTTGACTTCTTTGACCTTTGACCTTTATTTTTGACCTATATTGTACATTGGCTACAAAATGCTACTCCTTCGCCATTTCTAACCCGATTTCAATTCCGTTTTCTTTATGTGATGGCACTAGGTGAGGGCTTCAAAAATTCTACACAGAATTTTGACCTTTGACTTGTTTGACCTTTGACCTTGATTTTTTACCTATATTGTACATTTTGCTACAAAATGCTACTTCCGGCGGGGACATATTTTACGCACCGCGTAATTTCTACTTTTCCTTGTTTCTTTTGTCTCAACATTCGTCAAAATCCGAAACCATCTATCACTGTTGCATGAAACATTTAAAGCGCTTGACTATGCAAATGAATCTAATGTATAATTATATACAAGGGGTGATCATACGATCAAATCAGCCATCAACGGCGACGCTACCGTTAACCATTGCCAAATCCCCCCCCCCTTGGGTTCTTGTCACCTTTAGTAACCATAAATCATTTACATCAAATATATTCTCTTTAATCTGAACAACAATCATGCACAATCTATCTTCCCGTCATGCGAACTGCCCAATCTTTAATTTAGTTGATGGTACATTGTACTATTTAAACCAATCCAAAACTCGTGCATGACTAAGCAAATGTTTCCAAGGAGGAATCACATCTCCCTTCAATTGCGTAAACAACTTATTTAATTTAATCTAATTTAGTCATTTTCATAACACAAAACATCTATCGCATTATTCATACCTGAATCCAACACAGGAATCTCTGTTGTGTTACGAGTTCCCGTTTGTCAGAACACGTCGTACAAACCCGCTGCAATATACAACGACAACACAAATCAGTCATCTTACAATACAATACGATGCATCAAAATTATTACTACTACGTCAAATATAAATGTGAACAAGCCGTCAAAGCAGTGAAACAACGTGCCCCTCACTGTATGGAGAGTGTCTTTTGTTTCTCTTTGTTCCTCTAAAATTCCTCAACTGCGGCTCGCCGAGACATTTTTATCGGCAAAATGAACGAGCTACGATTTGTTGACTAAATACCGACCAAAACTGTACTTTTGCCTGTCTAAGGTCACTCGCTTGAGCGAGGCATATCCCTTGTGGATAACTGGACATAAAACATAAATCAACTCTTGTGACTGTTGCCACGCGACCTAACTTTTTCTCTTCTTACTTCGACATACCACCTCCGATAACGCTGGTGTAAACTTCTCTTTCCCTTTCTCCTTCCATCTCTCTTCTCCTCTCGCTCGCTCCCTCCTTCTCTTCTTTCTCCCTCTCCCATTGACCGAAAGCGACTCGATAAAGTACACAGAGCATGAGTCGTAACCAAGATGGTAGTCGCTCACTCCTAGCACCCATCATCGTTAACGGAAACTTTCTAACACCATTATTACTTCGTAACGCAAATTTGCAAACGCAATATCAACAATTACGGTCAACAACTTAAAATGACTTCATTCCAATTAATTTCTGTTTTCCCTACAGTATGTGGAATTTACACAAAGAAGGAAAGCGGTATCATCTACGAGACTAATGTCCAGCGAAAACGCAACTATTTCACGGTGGACCACTATCACCTAAAAACGTCATAATTCTCCCTAAAGAAAATTCTCTAAAACAACGTGCGGAGACACAATTCATTATTTGGACGTTTCTCTATCCATTTATAAATTGAAATGTTGAATTTACTTACGATTTTCTCCAAAATCGGGTTGATTGTCCAAAACTTTGACTTTTCCTCCGACTCAAAAACGTGTCCTCTTCCTCTGGCCGTTCTTAGAGCGAATGAAACTCACGCGGTCTCTCCGAGCTGACCAGAGGAAGATATCTTTTTTTTTTAATGTTTTATTGGAATAAAAAACAAATCAATACATACATGATCATGTAAATAAGCAAAATCATCGGGAAAGAGAGAGAGAAAAAAAATAACTTACCCAATCACTCTTTTCTTCCAAATTATTATTCTTACTCTAAAATAATCTTGGTTTCCCACAAAGCGAAATAAACATGAATATACCTTTCGAGAATCACAATACCAGAAACTACTTTTATCTGAAATTATCATGGCCGATGTTTTTATTCTATAATTTTCTCCAGGAGAGTTACTTGCTTGCTCGCGGATGACCACATGTCATCGCAAGTCAAGCGGTTTTCTACGAAATGCATCCCGATTAAAGCTATTCTCCGGCTTTTTTTAGGCAAAAACAGCAATACGAATGAATTAAACTGTGTTCAAATCCCTTTTTAATCCCGTTTATGCGTTATAGGGAAGTGTTCTATTTCAAGCATCTTAATCAGCCATAATGATTACCATATCATCGAATTTATTTGCACAAACTAAAATATTAATCTCGTCAATTTTCCATTTTCCGACATCTTCCCCGCTTATGGTTGTTACACCCTCGTAAACAACTCATATAACCGACTTTTGAATGTTAACGCCCGCGTGTTAATTAACTTGGGAGGCACGTTATCACGGATCGTGGCAACCTAGCTGGGTTTGGATGCACCCCTTTGTTGCTTCTTGTGGACCTCCGTGGTTCTTCGTCAGCGGCAACTTGTGTGTCATCTATCTCTGGCAGATGGTGGACAATGCGAAGTTCGTCGAGCTCTGAGTCGCTGGATTCACTTCCTGACTCCAGCTGGTATCCGAACTCTGTGTGGTCCTGGACTTCCTCGTGTTCTTCGTCGTGTTCCAATCCTGCTTCGACGCTTTCACGGAGATCTACCGTCAGAAGTCGCCGGTTCACCCATTTAGTTTCTCCCCCTCGTGCAGGCCGTATCTCGTACACGTCCTCCTCCTTGTTCTTGCCCACCACTACGTACGGAGAGTGAAAGAACTTATCAGCGAGCTTATGTCGTCCCTTGAAATCGAATCGACGCAGCAAGACTCTCTGACCGATAGGTATCGTCGGGGTCGACGTCCTTGACTGATGACGCCTCTCCTCTTCTTCAGCTACTTTCCGAAGACGGTTCGACACGACGGCGTGTGCCATCTTCAGTAACTCAGCTTGGGTCTGGGAGTAATCTTCGCTCCAGTCTCTGTCCGTGTTTAAGATCAGTTGATCCAGGGGAAGGACTGCCTCCCTTCCAAACATCAAGAGGTAGGGAGTGACTCCCGTTACTCGATGGGGCGTGGTATTATACATGAAGACAACATGGGTTACCATTTCAGGCCATCGCCTCCTATCCCTTGGGTCTAGAGACCTTAACAGGGAGCAAAGCGTCTGGTTGAAGCGCTCAACCTGTCCATTCCCGGACGGATGGTATGGTGTTGTCCTTGATTTCTTCACCCCGTACAGCTGGCAGATCTCTTTAACCAGCGCACTCTCAAAATTCCTCCCTTGATCCGAGTGGATCCTAAGGGGAACTCCGTAGTGGGCAAACCAGTGTTCTCCGAAGGGCAGCAGCCACCACCTTCGCGGTCTGGTTCCTGCAAGGCACCGCAATCGAAAACTTGCTGTATACATCAGTAAGAACTAGGAGATCCACGTAGCCTCCCTTCCCAGGATCAATCTTCAGGAAGTCGATTGCGAGGACCTCCAAGGGCTGGAATGCGAGGAGATGTCTCAAAGGGGGTCTCACCGTTGGCGTGGGCGTTTTCGAGGTCACACAACGAAAACACCCCTTAACATGCTCCTTCTGTTACGACCAAAATCACACTGAGAATGATCGCACAAAAGAAACAATCAACTAATGTTCAGGCGGTCTATTAACAGTGATATTGTGTGTACAGACTCGTAATCGGTTTTCACATCAGTACAATAATGATCAATCACTAGAAACAAATATATGTCAATGGAATCACTTACATGTATTGCAGGCAAATCTTAAATCACGAAATCGCTACAGTTCCCTGGTAGTGTCCAAATACGATGCTTGATGCACAAATGAATGATCCGCGATGCACCGATGCATGATACCTCCGACGTAAATCCAGAGGCGCAGGTTACAATACTCCACGGTATAAATCCAGGGTATATGTCCACGTTATAGGTCCACGGTATAATGTTCACAGCGAAGCATGCAGAATCCAACGTTGTGACGACCACATCCAGTCGATGCGTTGAATGACGATTCACTCAATAATGTTCAGCACGGAATCCAGCCCGTCCCAGCTTTTCCATAGCAATGTCCATTGACACAAAAATGGAGTCTATCTCCAATGTAGGCAAATTAATTATCTGCAGGCAAAATGTCTCCCAGGCCTTTTCTCCACAAACATAACAGGTCAGCAGGTAACACAGGACTGACTATAACAAGTCGCTTCAGAGCCAGAAGTGACGTAACTCTCAGAGCAGAGGTGTTGGGTACTCTGCCTACTGCAGAATTTCTCTGGCTTATATACTATCCATTCACCCCTTTCTAGCACATTCTGTAAATCTCTACAACCTGGGGCCACATACCTGAACATACTAGCAAGTCCTAGTTCCAGGAATCCTGGATGACTCACTGCATAACATCATTGCCAAAATTAACTACCAATCACATTGGGCTACAGGGACAGTGCCTCACTCAGCCAAACAAGCACTTCCTAGAACATTCTGGATTGGGTGAAATCACTCTAGATTGAGTGAGCTATAATGTATTTCCTGTTACATGCATGTACCGTATAGCTACATTGTATACCACCTAGAAAATTCTCTACTGATCTGGTCATCCTGTATGTACTATATCTATACCACATAGAATGTTCTCCATTAATCTGGTCAACCTGTGTACATACTCATCAAAATAACCATGCATACAGTACATCATACATGTACATAATTACTAGTGTGTTCATTTGTGACACCATCCCCCATGGGAAAAAGAAAGCCTTGCCGTAGCAAGGGTTTCTTTTACCTTCACAATTTCTCATTATCATTTACAATGAATGTGAGGTAAAATCCAAGTCAAGCTACAATAATCACATACTATCACATGCCTTTTGGATAGCTGCATTAATTCCATGTTCTCTTTTCATGGATACCATTTACAAGGATATTGCTTGGATTCTTGGAGCTTATACAATCATGTCAAACTGTTTTGCACACATTAATGAATATGCTAAACACATACACTGGAAATGATATGCGATGAAAACTTTTCACCTTTGATACTCTCTTCATGTTACACTCTTGACAGAGCGTCGACAATTACATTGCTTTTGCCTGCCACATGTTTGATTTTGAGTGCATATGGCTGCGTAATCATGCTCCATCTGAACAAGTACCTGTTGTTCTTCATTTTGAACCGGTCTAAAAAGACCAAGGGGTTGTGGTCAGTATAGACAGTGATCTCCCCTCTGCTATTTGTCAAGTACACTTCGTATTGCTGGAGGGCAAGGATGAGACTGAGAACCTCCTTCTCAATTGTGGAGTACTTCTTCTGGTATGCGTTCAATTTTTTGGAGAAGTAGCTAACTGGTCGTTCAGTGCCTTCTTCATCTTCTTGGAGCAAAACCGCTCCCACTTCTGCATCGCTAGCATCTATCGCCACCTTGAATGGCTTTGAGAAGTCAGGAGCTGCCAAAACAGGCTCATTAGCAAGGACTGCTTTTAGTTTCTCGAAGGCTCTTTGACACTCATCAGTCCAGGTGTACTTTGCCTTGCCCTTCAGCAGGTTTGTTAGGGGGGTGACTACAGTGCTGAAATTCGGTACAAATTTCCTGTAGAAACCAGCCATGCCCAGAAATCTAAGCAACTCCTTCTTGGATTGGGGGATGGGAAAGCCTAGTATAGTCTCTACCTTGGCTTCTCTTGGCAATACTTGTCCCTGACCGACTACATGCCCGAGATACACCACTTTGGCCTTTGCAAATTCACTCTTTGCCAGATTGATCACCAATCCAGCCTCCTTGAGTCGATCAAAAAGTTGCCGCAAGTGTGTAATGTGCTCCTCCCACGTGTCACTATACACTAGGATGTCATCAATGTATACTACACAGTTGTCAAGTCCAGCAATGATTTGGTTTGTCAGCCGTTGGAAGGTGGCCGGAGCATTTTTCATGCCGAATGGCATTACTTTGCATTGGAACAAGTCATCTGGTGTAGCAAAGGCAGAAATCTCTCTGGCTTTATCGGTTGAGGGCACTTGCCAGTATCCCTTTAGAAGGTCTATTTTACTGACATATGCAGAATTTCCGACCCTGTCAATGCAGTCTTCTAGTCTGGGAATGGGGAAAGAATCTGTTTTCGTCACGGCATTTACCTTTCGGTAATCTATACAGAATATTTGAGACCCATCCGGTTTAGGCACCATGACGATTGGGGAGCTCCAACCGCTTTTACTCGGTTCTATTATGTCATTGTCTAGCATGTATTGAACCTCTTCCCTTACTTTTTGCAGTTTGCTCGGGTTTAGTCTGTAAGGGTTTTGCTTGATAGGGTCAGCATCTCCTACATCAACATCATGTACAGCCAGAGGGGTGCAGCCTGGTTTGTCTTTACACAATTCTTTGTACTCATGTAACAGACTAGTCACATCTTTCCTCTGATTTTCAGGTAGGTACTTCAGTGCCTCATCTACTTTCCCTAACATCTCTGAGTTAGACAACCTGGCACTAGAGGGCTCACCTCCATTCTCATCTTGAGCTTCTCCCTCTTTATCTACTTCTTCTTCTACCACCTGAGCTACGCCTACCGGCTGACTAGCCTTTCTCTCACAGTACTCTTTCAGCATGTTTATGTGACACACCCTCTGATCTTTGCGTCTGTTTGGCGTACTGATCACATAGTTCACATCATTGAGTTTCTTTTTGACACAGTATGGGCCACTGAACTTGGCTTTCAGTGGTTCACCTTGTATGGGCAGCAGTACAAGAACTTTGTCACCTGGGTTGAAAGTTCGGGCTTTGGCATTTTTGTCTGCCTTTCTCTTCATAGAGGCTTGTGACACTTTCAAGTGTTCCCCAGCTACCTCACAAGCCTTTGAAAGCCTTTCACGAAACTTTGACACGTAGTCAAGTAGGTGGACCTCATCATCCTCAGTCATGAACTTCTCTTTGATGAGCTTCAGTGGGCCCCTAACTTCATGACCGTACACCAACTCAAATGGGCTGAAACCCGTCGACTCATTTGGGGAGTCCCTCGTTGCAAACAGCAGGAAAGGGATGCCCTTATCCCAATCCTCAGGACACTCCTCACAAAATGCCCTAATCATTGTCTTTAGGGTCTGGTGGTAGCGCTCCAACGCACCTTGGGATTGGGGATGATAAGCTGACGACTTCAGCTGCTTCACACCCAAACGATACATCACCTCTTGAAATATGCCTGACATGAAATTTGACCCTTGGTCAGATTGCACTTCCTTGGGCAACTCATACCTAGTAAAAAAAAAACTGCACTAGAGAATCTACCACAGTCTTAGCAGTGATATTTCGCAATGGGATAGCCTCTGGAAACCGTGTAGACATATCCATGATTGTCAAGAGGTACTTGTGACCTGACCTAGTCCTAGGCAAAGGTCCAACACAGTCGACTAAAACCCGACTGAATGGTTCTTCAAACGCAGGTATCGGAATCAATGGCGCCGGCTTCACTGAATGCTGTGGTTTACCAGCCACCTGACATGGGTGACAAGTCTTACAAAACTGAGCCACATCCACATTCAACCCCGGCCAATAAAAATGCCTCATGATCCGATCCTTTGTCTTTCTGACGCCTAAATGGCCGCTAACAGGTAACTCGTGAGCAATCCTCAAGATCTCACCGCGGTAATTAGGAGGGACAACAACTTGACGGACCACCGTCCAATCCTCATCAGCTGGCCTATGAGGAGGTCTCCACTTCCTCATCAAAATGCCATCTTTGACATAATAGCACTCAGGGACCTTTTCAACCTCAGCCTCAGAACACGCCGTCTAAGACAAGCCTTTCAACTCAGAGTCTGCCTGCTGTGCTTCAACCAAGGAAGACTTGCTAAACAGCCCATCACTGTTAGCCTCGGAGCCTAATACAGCAACCCCATCATTCAAATCCTTGAAAAAGGTTTCTGCCAACCAAACACCGGAATTCTCTTCCACATCAACAGAATCCGCATCATCTTGAACAGCTCTACGAGCCTGAGACCTAGTCACAACACAATCTGGGAAAATCCCAGGAAACTCCTAGCTCCTGCAACTGCTCAGTTTCAGCAACCACCACTGGCTTATCTGAAACAACTGGAGACGCAACCACCTTGTCCCCAGCCAAGTCATTCCCCAACAGGAAGTCAACGCCTTCCATGGGCAACTCAGGAACAACTCCAACAGTAACAGGACCAGAAACTAGGTCACACTTCAAATCCACTCTATACAGTGGCACTGACATATAACTGCCATCAACAGTCTGAATCAAGACTTTTGCATTCACTGCACTATTTGGTGGAAAAGTCATACCACCATCCACCATCAACGACTGAGAGGCCCCCGTATCCCGCAGGATGACCACTGGCTTACCTGCCTCACCATCAAACAAAAAGCTACGATAGCTCTCATCCACCTGCTTCAGCCTATCTTTGAATTTGGGAGATTAACTTTCAACGGCCTGTGTTGCACTGAACGGGACACTGTTTTCGGGTAGGACACTTTTTGACATGACAAATCCCATGTCCTTCTTTGTTTTGTTTTGCAACTTCCAACACTGTGACTTTACATGCCCTGTCTTGTTACAATGAAAACATTTGATGACATTTGCACTTGTACTGGATCCTTTGTCAGATTGAGGCTTTGGTGCCGATGAAGTTTCAGAACTCGTGCCTTTTTCAGAACCAGCATTCTTTGGACTGCTCGACTGAATTTTGTCTCTCTTATTTCCAGAGAAATTCTTGAAAGGTGGTCTGTTCTCATTTCTGTGGGTCAGCTCATACTCATCAGCCATCAATGCTGCTTTATGCAAACTTGTCACTTTGTGATCATCCAAATGCGACCTCACACTGAAAGCAACACTCTTTTTGAATTCTTCCAAAAGAACAACCTCACGTAGGTTATCAAAATCCTGATCCACTTTCAGGGATCTATACCACCTATCAAACATCATTTCTTTTTCACGAGCAAACTCAACATGTGTCTGGCCTGGTTTGCGGTACGAATTTCTGAACTTGTGTCTGTACGCCTCTGGCACCAACTCATATGCATTTAACACTGCCTTCTTGACTGTAGCATAGTCACGTGATTGCTCTTCAGAGAGAGATGAGTACACATCAGCTGCTTTGCCGACAAACACACTTTGAAGGAGCAAGGGCCAAAATTCCTGTGGCCAGTTCTAGCTGTTAGCCACCTTCTCAAATGACACAAAATATGCATCGACTCTGTTTTCTTCAAATTTTGGCACCAATCGAATGCTCTTGGCCAAATCAAATTCAGAGGGAGCCTTTTCATGATTTCCAACAGTCTGTGAATGAGTCAATTCCATCTCACGCAATTTCACTTGTTGCTCCACCTCAAGCTTCTTCTGTTCCATTTCAAGTTTCTTCATTTCAATTTCTCTTTGTGTGTCCCTTTCCTTCATTTCCATTTCTAGTCTCATCTTCTCTTTCTCCAGTTCCAATTCCCTTGCTCTTTCTCTCTCCTTCATTTCCAATTTAGCAAGCTCAAGCCTTGTCTGATCAGAAATTTGAGCTTGATCTGGAGTGTCAATTTCTTCTTTGAGCTCCATGTGACCAGCTACTAAGTCAAGAATCTCTGCCTTTCTTGCACCTTGTGGAACATCAACATTCAAATGCTGTGCAATAGCAGTCAAATCGCATTTGCGTAACCTTTGCAAATCTTTGAGGGACAAATCTGTCCTCTGAACAAATGCCTGAACATCCATTGTACTGATTGACATTGTGACAATATGAAACACACAATATACAATTGAGCAACCAACTCAACTGGTATTATGTCTGTACCAATATTTTGGATTCCGGAACGTTCCAAATTCCAAAGTTTTGGCTTAAATTCACTTCCCGGACAAGCCCCCAATTTTGTTACGACCAAAATCACACTGAGAATGATCGCACAAAAGAAACAATCAACTAATGTTCAGGCGGTTTATTAACAGTGATATTGTGGGTACAGACTCGTAATCGGTTTTCACATCAGTACAATAATGATCACTAGAAACAAATATATGTCAGTAATGGAATCACTTACATGTATTGCAGGCAAATCTTAAATCATGAAATCGCTAGTACAGTTCCCTGGTAGTGTCCAAATACGATGCTTGATGCACAAATGAATGATCCGCGATGCACCGACGCATGATACCTCCGACGTAAATCCAGAGGCGCAGGTTACAATACTCCACGGTATAAATCCAGGGTATATGTCCACGTTATAGGTCCACGGTATAATGTTCACAGCGAAGCATGCAGAATCCAACGTTGTGACGACCACATCCAGTCGATGCGTTGAATGACGATTCGCTCAATAATGTTCAGCACGGAATCCAGCCCGGTCCCAGCTTTTCCATAGCAATGTCCATTGACACAAAAATGGAGTCTATCTCCAATGTAGGCAAATTAATTATCTGCAGGCAAAATGTCTCCCAGGCCTTTTCTCCACAAACATAACAGGTCAGCAGGTAACACAGGACTGACTATAACAAGTCGCTTCAGAGCCAGAAGTGACGTAACTCTCAGAGCAGAGGTGTTGGGTACTCTGCCTATTGCAGAATTTCTCTGGCTTATATACCATCCATTCACCCCTTTCTAGCACATTCTGTAACTCTCTACAACCTGGGGCCACATACCTGAACATACTAGCAAGTCCTAGTTCCAGGAATCCTGGATGACTCACTGCATAACATCATTGCCAAAATTAACTACCAGTCACATTGGGCTACAGGGACAGTGCCTCACTCAGCCAAACATGTAAGCACTTCCTAGAACATTCTGGATTGGGTGAAATCACTCTAGATTGAGTGAGCTATAATGCATTTCCTGTTACATGCATGTACCGTATAGCTACATTGTATACCACCTAGAAAATTCTCCACTGATCTGGTCATCCTGTATGTACTATATCTATACCACATAGAATGTTCTCCATTAATCTGGTCAACCTGTGTACATACTCATCAAAACAACCATGCATACAATACATCATACATGTACATAATTACTAGTGTGTACATTTGTGACACTTCGCCTGGTGGTGCATGCCTGGACAAAAACATCGCTTTTGAAGGAGGCTGGTCGTTCTTCCAACTCCCTGATGACCCCACTTGTCATGGGCTTCCTCAAGCATCATCTTCTGCAGCTGTGATGGGACCAGACTAGCAGCTGCCGCTCTTTTCCTGAGATGGTGTCTGTGACTTCTTGGTACAGGACCCCCTTGTGTAGTGTTATCCGTGGCCACTCCCTCACCCAACTCTTCAGTCCTGGGATATCCTGCCTGTACTCACCTCCGGGTTGCCATGCATTCTGAAACATCTCCTTCACCTCTCTCAATGCAGAATCTGCCTGTTGGGCATCCGCCAACTCTGCATGAGTGAAGGACGGCAGTACGCTTGGCCAGATTCCTTGGCATGTCGGAGCTGACGTGACCCCATTCCTCACACCCACCTCTTGCCCCACAGCAAGGCACCCACCAACTTCTCGTATGGCCACTTTGACGTCTTCCGTTGTCATGTCCTTGGTCACTAATTGTGGTTCACCTTTAATGACTCTGCTGTCCTCCGGCCGCCTACTCAGAGCATCTGCACACTTGTTGTTCCTACCAGGACGGTATTTGATCTCTAGATCGGAGCAAGCTGGGAGACCCACCTCATCTCTGTTGCCCCAAGTTTTGCCGTCTTCAGGTGAGCTAGAGGGTTATGGTCCGTGTAAACTGTACACTGGGATCCAAGTATGTACGGACCAAATTTCTCTGTCACCGTCCACTTGAGTCCTAGCAACTCAACCTTGAAACTAGACAGATCCGGGTAAATCTTCTCTGCCCCACGCAGGGTGCGGCTTGCATATGCAATGGGGTGCATCTTCCCGTCCCCATCAGCCTGGAGAAGGCATGCCCCTAGACCGCCATAGGATGCATCCACTTCAATGATAAAGGGGCGATCGAACTGTGGATAGGCCAAAACAGGCGTCTGAGTGAGGGCAGTCTTCAATGTGTCAAAAGCCTCTTGTTGCTGCACACCCCAATGGAATTTCTTCCCCGCTGCACCTGTCTTACCTCCGGCAATCTTATGCAGCAGTGCAGCCATATGAGAAAACCAAGGCACAAAGCGCCGATAGTAGGATGCAAGGCCAAGAAAGGAGGACACCTCCCCCGAAGTCTGTGGAATTGACCATGTCTTAATTCTCTCCACCTTCTCCTCGTCCACTGATACACCCTCTGCAGAAACAACGTGCCCCAGATAGTTAACCCTGTCCTTGAAAAACTGGCACTTCTTGCCCTTCACCTTCAATCCATGATCTCCCAGGCGTTGGAGGACACTGTTCAGCCGTTCAAGGTGCTCCTCGAAAGTGGAAGAAAAAACCAGGATGTCGTCCAGGTAGAGGATAATCTGAGAGAGGTTGAGATCCCCCAGAATAAACTCCATGGTCCGCTGGAAGGTGCTTGGACTGTTGGTCAAACCTTGTGGCATTCTGGTAAACTCGAACAGTCCCCAGGGCACCCTGAAGGCTGTCTTCTCCACGGAGCCAGCATCCATCTTTGCCTGGAAATATCCGTGCGACAGGTCTAGTGAAGAGAAAAACCGAGCACCCCCATTGCCTCCAGGGTCTCCTCAATCCTGGGAAGTGGGAAGGAGTCCTTGATGGTCTGGTCATTAAGCTGCCGGTAGTCCACACACAGCCTCAATGAGCCATCCTTCTTTTTCACGAGAACGATGGGGCTGGCGAAGGAACCCTTTGAGTGCTGGATTATGCCTTGATCCAGCATTTCTTGCAGCATTTGCTGAACCTCTGACATCAGATGGGGTGGAATTCTTCGATATGGAAGGCGGATGGGTGGCCCTTCCGTGAGGTCAATCATGTGTGGGATGACATCGCATTCTCCTGCATCAAAACTCCCCGTAGAAAACACTGACTTGTGCTTCCGAAGCAGTGCTCCTGCAGCCTCCCTCTCTGCCACACCCAGTCCCTCTAGAATCACCCCAGTTGGAAGTAAATCTTCATCTCTACTTCCTTCCTGAGTGAGATCCTCCGAGGATATCTGGGTCTTCTCCTCTTGGTACACTAGAGAGTCTACCGTGTCTGTGATGACCTCCTCCACAGACACTACAATCCCTTGGCTTCCCTTCAAGGACAGCATCACTTCCTCCCTAGGATGGACTGCAATTGCCTTTGCTACTGGCGTTTCAGGGCAGATCACCTGTGACACCTCTGTTCTGTTCGCCACATACAGGTTGAGCTTCCCTCCCGCTGTATGGTGACAGCCATCGTATGCTGCCACTGCCTGGTCTCCCTCCGTACAGATAGGAACTGCCGTCACCAATAAGGTCTCACCAATAGGTGTCATGCGGCAGGCGATGCGACGAACCGAAAATGGTGGTATCACTTCCTCCTGCTCCGGCATGACTGGGATTGGCCGCCTAGTTTCCTCGTTCCCCTCACTATCCTCTCCCTGCAGAGTGCTGAAGACCAGGTCCAGCTCTCCTCCTGCTTGGTCACCCAGCGGGAGAAGTTGCTCGCGAAGTGGGTGCAGGATGTTACATCCCAGAAGTATCGGGAACTCTTCCAGCCTGGCACTCTTCCCTGCCTGCTTGTCATCCACCACCAGGAAGGCTGCTTGAATAGTGGCCGACCCTAAGCTCAGTGGGGCTTCTACACAACCCTTGATAGTTAGCTCCAATCCGCTTGCCCCAACCACACTGAGAAAGGTTCCCACCTCTCCCACTTCGCCAAGGTTATTGCGGAGCTTACCTTCATATACAGAGGTCGGGATGAGGGAGGTTTCTGCACCAGTGTCCAAGACGCAACCCATCTCCAGTCCTGCCAACTTGATGATCGCCGTCAGACTTTTTGAGAGCAACCTGCTCCTCCAGCTTCCAATGGCATCCCCGCTCACTGTACCGCTGGCGCTCCGTACCTTCGCACCAGGTACTCCTTGCAGCCCTGCTGGTGCCCCGGTGCTCTCTGGTTGAGGAATGGGTTGCGAGGAGGGTGCCGGTCTTCCCAGGTTTTGAGGACAGTCCCGTTTGAGATGGCCCTCTTCCTTGCACTTAAAGCAACAGCGTTCCTTTTGACACGAAGGGCCAGGTGACCCTCCTCCCCACAGTTGAAACAGGTCATTTCCTTGGGGCCCCGCCTCCCGTCTTTAGTCGACTGCTGACCAGTGAGTCCTTGTAGACAGCTGCGAAGTGCTGCAAACTCTTTTCGAAGCTCGCTCACCTCCGACCGCAGCCCCTGAACTTCTTTTCCTCCAGCCTGTAGAGCCTGGACGGAGCCCTGTGTCTCGCTCAGCTCATTTACCCCTGCTCTGCTGCGGCGTGGAGCATGCTCCTGGTCCTGAAAGAACTGGAGGACTTCTTCCCTCATGTCCAAAAAGCTTTTGGACTTGTGAGCCATCTCAATCCTAAGTTCCCTTTGAACCCATTTCTCTCTTGCGCCACGCACAAAGCGGTCTGTCAGGGTCTGGTCCCGCAGTCGCCTCAAAGCCTCCTTGTCTTCCATGTTACTGGCTGCATCTTCCATGGATGTATACAGTCGGAGAAGAGCTCGACTATAATCTGCCAGCGTCTCCCCTTCTGCTTGCGGAATCCGGCTATGCAGGTTGGTACTCAACAGTGGCACTGACGGGGTAGTTCCAAACAGCGAACGGAGCACCTCGATTATTTGATCACAGTCCTCCCTGACTGACTCATCCCTGCAAAGGAGCTCATCCCTTGCTGGCCCAGCTAGGTGTTCCATGAGTGCCGTTGCTTTGGCACTCCCTGTTAACTTATAACGACGGGCATAACAATTAAAATCTTCCACCCACTCACCTACACTTGGGTCTCCCGGCCCACGAGGTGTCCCCTTAAATTTGCTCAATTTAGTACAGCAGGCGGTGCATGCTGTACACTTAGGCCTTGTAGTGTGGTGGTCAGCGCCCTCAGCATGTCATTAAACAGCATGAATTAAACTGTGTTCAAATCTCTTTTTAATCCCGTTTATGCGTTGTAGGGAAGTGTTCTATTTCAAGCATCTTAATCAGCCATAATGATTACCATATCATCGAATTTATTTGCACAAACTAAAATATTAATCTCGTCAATTTTCCATTTTCCGACAGTAATATATTCAGAAGGTTCCTTGTTCCAAAGGTTCTTGTTCCGAAAGTTTGTTAATCCGAGAATGAAATAAGGTTCGTTATTCCGAAGGTGCGTTCTTCTAAATGGAATAGGTCCGATATTCGTTTAGGCGAAAACGATACTAACTTTTTAATCCCAAAGGTTTGGTAGTTAATTTGTTTCTCCACAATGGATTAACTAAACTTATTTGATGTTCCAATTAACAAACCTATGGATTTATGGATAAGATTCCTATCATCACCGGATAACAATGCTTCATAGCGAAACTCATTCAATTTTCGGATTGGCAAATCGCATATGAATAACGGGCCTTCGAAATAACGCGCTGATACATTATGTTCGTTATAACGAATCATATTATTCCATAATTAATATCGAAGTCACAAAGATCAATTAAAGTTATACAGACTTTGCGTTTTTTTTTTTGTCATGACGAACCTTTATAGTAACGAACCTATACATTATTTCTGATTATGCAAGTTCTCTTTTATATAACAGTGGTAACACGATGAGCAGACGAAGAGCGATTTCTGCTTTAACACACTGAAACGTGAAGCGTACAAGTTGCCCTCCGCAGTTAAACTTCATACTTCGACAACGAAACACATTTCTTTGCAAAATTTAGCTCAATGTTGTTAGAAATTTCTACATCGTAGACTTTTATTTAGGTAGTAAATTTGCGACCTGAATTTTACTTCGTGATTACGCAATTAGCGATAACTATATTCGTTGTCAAGGACGTGCACTGTAATATCGTGATTAGGCCTAGATACAATCCCATGAGAGCGTTAATTTTTTGAAATCGGGGAACTCTCAACGTGATCTTGTTTTATGTCCTTTTTTATACGCACTTGAGTAATAACCAATCTCCAGCTAAGACATCTGGACTTATAATAGAACATGTTGTTAAATTATCATCCAGTTTATTTGTGTGATGGTAATGAAAACAATGTGTGCAAAAAAAAAAACAGCGTCAAGTTCAATTTTCAGAGATTGCCGTTGGCGTGCTTAACTGACGAGACATAACATTTCATTGATTTCTTTAACCTAAGTGTAAATTTAGAAATTGTACTTGTTATAAAATTTTGCCGAGTTAACTTATTCACTAATGATGGAACAGCTCACTCATTTTTTTTTAGGCGTAACATTTCATCGGATGGAATGTACGTCACTGAAATTACACTTCTAGGCCTGATCGTTCTTAAGTCCTTCTACGAGAGATGGGGAAGGTGTTGTCTTTGATTCCTCACCATGAAAAAAAAAGAACAAGCTTTTAAGATAGATAGGCCCTAATGGATAATAATCATAATTGTACGAAGGAGTTTGTTCTCGACATGCACATGAATCCGCTGCCGAAGTTGTGAAAAGAACGCATTTCCAACTCCGCAGAACTGCGCATTGTTAAACTTAGTGCGGAACGTTCGTGAGCTATATGCGCACCTCCGTGATGAAGATTATGCTATGTTTGTTGACACAGAGACTGCCTAGATCGCGATACATCGTTTTTAAAAAATGCATTATTTCGGAGTGAAATAGGTTTGAGAGGTCGACATAATGATTTTCTGTGAAATGTGCGTAAATTGAAGAACGTGTTTGGCGAAATTAGTGTCGTAGTCAGATTTCACAAGGTCAGGACAATAGAAGAAAACGACGAAGACTCGTTGATTGAGGGGATGAGTTCTTTTATTGGGCTGGCAGCATTGGTGCTCGCATGTAGAAGATAAAACCAAAAAAAAAAACCTCTGCATAAAGCAGAAAACAAGAGAAATCATAATCAGTACATGGTCATGATTTGATTCACTTCATTTGAATAAACATCATTAAACACATATCACCAACGGGAATTCATATCACACTTTGCTATATCATTCACCTGCTAAGTATAAACATGACTTCAATTATGTATTTAACCATATAAAGTCATTATTACATCTCAAAATCCATTAACCACCAAATGGATATAAAAGGAATCGTCCAAAAAAAGGATTGTTATTTTCAGTCATAACAATGCATCTCGTTGATTAACTCTAATCAAACCAATTATTTATCGGTTTGTAACTCGATCCCTCCTTTTCATATTCTAACACATGTACATGATGATACAGAACACAATACTGACTGCAGTGTGCAATCTCACTTCATAAACACTAAGCAACAACTGGTATTGTTTGATGAACTACAAAAAATAGGATAACACTCTACAAATACTTGACGTATACATTCGTTCACTGACGGCACTATAAACACTTTGGAACAAACCCATTGCTTGATGAGGATGGATGATACAAAAAATGAAAATACATGTATATCATAAACTCGGCCATCCTGACTCTTAACTCACCCAACTGAGGTTTTGCTCTCACCAGCCTTGGACGCCAACTGCAAGACCAGTAGACTCGCTCACCAGCTGAATCTATTGTGTGTGCAATATAATAAACCCTAAGTGTACTGAATTGTACTAAACAACTTTGAATCATAAACAACAATAACAGTGATTAAACCCAAT